>NC_044346.1:958284-1212020 GCF_007364275.1 Archocentrus centrarchus
GGCTTCCGGTAAACTTCAATGTTGAGGCTTCCATCTTCCTCGATAAGCACCGCACAGTCCAGGAATGGTAACTTGTTATCTCTGGTGTCCTCCCTGGTAAAACGTATGTATTTATCCACTGAGTTAATGTGACGAGTGAAGGCTTCTACTTCTTGGGTTTTGATTTTGACCCAGGTGTCATCTACATATCTGTACCAGTGGCTAGGTGCCTTCCCTTTGAAAGAACCAAGAGCTTTACTTTCCACTTCCTCCATGTAAAGGTTGGCTACAATGGGAGACACTGGGGAGCCCATGGCACATCCATGCTTCTGTCTGTAGAATCCATCATTATATTTAAAATATGTTGTGGTAAGGCAGAGATCTAAAGTGCACAAATCTGATCTGGGGTGAAGCTGGTTCTGTTCAGTAAGGAATCGTCTTCCTGTAGTCGTCTTCTGACGGTCTCCACTGCCTCAGTTGTAGGTATGCAAGTGAAAAGTGAAACCACATCAAAGGACACCATGAACAGAACCAGCTTCACCCCAGATCAGATTTGTGCACTTTTAGATCTCTGCCTTACCACAACATATTTTAAATACAATGATGGATTCTACAGACAGAAGCATGGATGTGCCATGGGCTCCCCAGTGTCTCCCATTGTAGCCAACCTTTACATGGAGGAAGTGGAAAGTAAAGCTCTTGGTTCTTTCAAAGGGAAGGCACCTAGCCACTGGTACAGATATGTAGATGACACCTGGGTCAAAATCAAAACCCAAGAAGTAGAAGCCTTCACTCGTCACATCAACTCAGTGGATAAATACATACGTTTACCAGGGAGGACACCAGAGATAACAAGTTACCATTCCTGGACTGTGCGGTGCTTATCGAGGAAGATGGAAGCCTCAACATTGAAGTTTACCGGAAGCCCACACACACAGACCAGTATCTCCTCTTTGACTCCCACCACCCTCTGGAACACAAACTTGGGGTGATCAGGACCCTACAACACCGTGCGGAAAGTGTTCCCTCTAAGGCAGAAGGGAAGCATAAGGAACACACACACATTAAGAAAGCCCTCAAAACATGCGGTTACCCCAACTGGGCCTTCATCAAATCAGCTAAGATGCACAGGAATGAAGGCCAAACACAAACTACAGAGAATGGGAAGGACAAGAGGAACAACATTGTCATCCCATATGTGTCAGGCTTGTCAGAGAAACTCAGAAGAATTTTCTCCAAGCATGACATCTCAGTATACTTCAAACCAAGTCACACCCTAAGACAAAAACTGGTTCATCCCAAGGACAAACCCGCCAAACACAAGATCAGCGATGTAGTGTATGCTGTTCAGTGCAGTGAAGAGTGCTCGGACCTCTACATTGGTGAAACCAAACAGCCTCTTCACAAACGAATGGCACAACATAGAAGAGCCACTTCGACAGGACAAGATTCAGCAGTACATCTGCATCTGAAGGAAAAAGGGCACTCTTCTGAGGATGCCAATGTTCCACATTTTGGACAGGGAAACAGATGGTTTGAAAGAGGAGTGAAAGAAGCCATCTATGTCCACTGTGAACAACCATCATTGAACAGAGGAGGTGGATTACGTCACCAACTTTCCCCCGCTTACAGTGCTGTCCTGAGCTCCCTTCCCAGACGTCTCAACCCCCATTCACACCTTTGTTCCAGTGACCTCAATAGGCCACAGGAAACAATGGAGCGGAGTCCTAAGTTGGTTTCAACTGAAACCACTGATTAAATATGACCCACGCCCCCTTCACACCTGGGCACATGTGTTCAAGCACATGATCAATAGAGGGTCATAACCACCTCCAGGGGACTACGCCCACAGGGGTTTAAATACCTGGGTCTCTCCACCATTTGGTTGAGAACTGAAGAAGCCTTTCGGATGAGAGGTGAAACGTCTTCAAGAAACAAAAAGAAGTCCAGTCGCCTTTTTCAAGCTCCAGAGACATTTAAAAACAGTTTTACTGATACACACTAAAATACCTGGTACCTCGATCTGCCCCTCTATTGACTACCAGCTTCCTCTACTACTGCCTCTACACAGATCTGAAATTAGGTCATCTATAAATACACAATTTCACAAAAACTTCTGTAAGAAATAAAACTTGAAACCTTCAGATATTCATGCCCAGGATTATGCCGCTCACATGGAGTGAGGTGTGCACCCGCCTCACTCCAATGGCCTGATCCCACTCGTAAAACTGTTTCTACGTGCAGTTGATTGTATATTTACCCCTGGAAGCACTAATTAAAGGCACAACCCCCCCTTTTTCCTTCAGTACCAACTGCCACATTCGTATGAGTTTATTCTCCAAGTGTCGCAGGTCAGTGATGATGGATCTTCTTCACCGCTAACAGCAGCAGAAACACCAGGGCTCACTGACAGAGAGGTCAGGATGTCCTCAGCAGCTCACCTCAGTATCACTGACACTGCTCAGCAGAGCTTCACTCACTCGTATTGAACTCCTTTTCCAAAGTTTTCCAGCCTCCTCCAGAGTAACACCTGGAAGCTTCTCACCGGCTCACTGACAGCTGAGTTACTGACAGCAGCACTGACTACACACAACATTTAAAGGAGCTTGTTGCAGCCCATCAGTGTGATGTTCACTGAACAATGACTTCATAAAGGAAATGGTCATAAACTGTGGCAAAAGCTTCATCTTAAACATTTGAACTTCAGCAACAGTTGAAGACATTCAGACATCAGTTTTAGGCAATTAAGCTCAAAATCATTATTTACACGAACCAAACTAAGGAAACCAGTCAGACTGTCTTAAATTCAAGTTTGGAGTTATGAAACATCCTCATAACTCCAAACACAAAAGAGTGCAAATGTGCGGGAACCACTGAGAACTGTGTTTGACTCACCGAGTAAGCTTCTGTTTGCATCTCATAACAGAAAGAGGTAACTATTACAACACTCCAGAATAACATGGAGCTGGGATAGGCTCCATCCTATCAGCGGATGGATGGATGGATGGATGGATGGATGGATGGATGGATGGATGGATGGATGGATGAAAAAGTAATGCATCCTAAAAGAAAATAATATTCAACTTCAGCCCTCAGCATTAACAATGGTTAGGCTCAGGTGACAGTGGAGTATTATGAGTGGGGCCCCTTCAAGGCTTGTCCAGCCCTGCTCTAGCTGCAGCATTTTGGATCAGCTGAAGGCTTTTCAGGGAGCTTTTAGGACAGCCTGATAATAACGAATTACAATAGTCCAGCATAGAAGTAATAAATGCATGAATTAGTTTTTCAGCATCACTCTGAGAAAGGATGTTTCTCATTTTGAAAATATTGCGCAAATGCAAAAAAGCGGTCCTACATATTTGTTTAATATGTGCATTGAAGGACAAAA
Organism: Archocentrus centrarchus; assembly: GCF_007364275.1. NCBI lineage: Eukaryota > Metazoa > Chordata > Actinopteri > Cichliformes > Cichlidae > Archocentrus > Archocentrus centrarchus. The sequence goes on from NC_044346.1 coordinate 961,652, forward strand.
ATGACTCCAAGATTTCTCACAGTGTCACTGGAGGCCAAAGTAATGCCATCCAGATCAATCAATCAATCAGTTTTATTAAGTCTAAAATGACCCCTTTCAGGGTATGAGAGTACAGTTAACAAATGTTTTAACCTTTAACCTCTCTTCTTCCTCTCTCCTCCTCCTTCTTCCATCTTTCTCCATCTCTGAGTGAACTTCTCTCTCTTTTCTCTCCCTGGAAACACAGCAGCTGTTCTTTAAGCTAGCAGACACACTGTGTGACAAACTGCACACAAACAGTTTTTGTGTTTGCTGATATTTGAAATTACCTGCAACACGTTACTTGGGTCAATGTCACCAAAAAGTGCGTTTGGGACTTCGTAAATCGCCCCCAAAAAAGTTTCAATTTCCCAACTAATTTCATATCCATTGTATCAAGTTGACCTTTGGCTGTTGTAAATAAATGTTGGTCAAGCTCCCACACTTTGTATGAATTTACTGCAAGCAGGTAAAGAATGAGCACATTGTAAAATATGTCCACCCTGTCATGGACAAAGTCAAATGAAAATAAATACATTTTCATAACAATGTGATTACAGTGGCTTGCAAAAGTATTCATACCCCTTGAACTTTTTCATATTTTGTCACATTACAACCTCAATCATAAATATTTTTCACTGGAATTTAATGTGAAAGACCAACACAAAGCGGTATACAATTGTGAACCACCTTTTGCTGCAATTACAGCTGCAAGTCTTTTAGGGTATGTCTCCACCAGCTTTGCACATCTAGTGACTGACATTTTTGCCCAGTCACAATTAAGATCTATAATAGGATCTAAGGTGGCACTTATCCGCAAACAGGATAAGTGGAAGAGAATGGATGGATGGAAGGAATCTTGTAGCAACAAGGATGTTACTTAAAAGAAAAAAGAATCTCAGTTGTACTGATGCATTTCTCCCACAGCAAGTTAAGGCAGCAGGACACTCCTCTCTCTCTCTCTCTCTTTTTTTTTCCATTTTGCCCCCTTCTCTGTCTCACTGAGCTCAGGGAGACCCTTCTTCTTTCCAGTGTTTCTGTCTTTATCTCGTCCTCTGTCTGGAGCAGCATCATGGTGTTCCCAATATTGCCGTGCTGTCTCTGCTCCACCTGGACTCATTGCTTTAAAAAGACAACACAACACTCACCAATGATTGACCCTTTTTAGCAGTATGAGCCTAATTTGAGAAAAAAAAAGTTCAAAGAACTCTTAAATTATCACCATCTCATCAAAATATGTAAAAGAAATGAAAGAAAATCCCAACTATACAATACAAAGTCCACCCTGTCATGTGGGGTTTGGCGACAGGGTGGACAATGACAGGGTGGACATTTTTGGATGAATTTAGTATCTAAGAAGCACACGGTGGACCATCAGCTACCAAAGTTATTGGTTATTGAAGGAGACCACCTGCTGTTTTCAAAATATATTTAAACTTTCTGAAAACTTTTTCTATTAATCAGCTTTTCCTCTGACAGGGAGGACATGTTAAGGTTGACCACACCTAACTACCAACATAATTACATGAAAATAAGGAAATATAAGTGTAGCTGCTCACTGTAGCTGCCGCAGTTGTTTCAACCTCCTTGAAGAAAGACAGATTCAGGGTGTTGATGTTACTGATTTCATTAGTTGGTTTCTTAAAGGAGCAATTACTCAATGAGGACAGGGTGGACAGTAGTTTTAGGGACGTGCACAAAATGTTAAATAAAATAATAAGAATAGAGACAAAAAAAATCAAAATGGTTTGTTTTACCCAAGAATTTGGTAAGAGTAATAAGAACAGGAGTTATCTTCAGAACAAAGTTCACCTCATCCGGTTGGTCTCATCGCTGCCATCGACAGACTGATAAGTGTTGTTCACGTCAGCAATCTGAAACAGAGACGAGTGATTCAGGCGTGGCTGATTTGACTTCTCCCCGAGGCCCACCGGAGCATCCCGGACGAACAGCGAGGGCCCATGAACCCGACACTCTTCACAGACTGAAGGACAAACCAAACAGTGGATACAGGCTGAATCTGGATCACAGCTTCCCCCTCTGCAGTTGCACAAGCACAGTCTCATAAGTAGGAAACTAAATGTCTCTGCTGTACACTGAGCAGCAGTGTGAGTGTTAAAAACAGAATAATCTATGAAAATGAAAACATCCACATGAAGCTGATTTGAAGGTAAAATGAAGAGTTTTTAATCCTGTTTTTAAGGATCTCTGTCAGAGACGAGACAGAGCCATGGCACTCAAGAGCCACAGACAGAAATATGGGAAAAAATTCAAAGTGCTGGACTTCCTGTTGGGTTTTGCGTGTCTTGCTATGGTGCAGGTATCACATGTAGCTCAAACCATGCACAAGAGGTGCTGCTCTGAAATTTCAGTGATGCATTGGAACAGTTTTGTGTGTAAGATCAATAAAATATGCACATTTTGACAACTTCAGAGTGCAGAGATTTTGAGCATTTTCACGCTCTTCTGTAAATAATGACTCTGATCCAGCAGGGCCTTCAGTTTGTGATTTGGTACTAAAATAATAAAAGTGAGCTGAGCTGATTTCACAAGAGGACTTTATTTATTTGGTAACTCTGAGATTTAACTAACAGCATCACAGATGTTAGTTTGGGGGATGCCGTGTCACTGTCTGAATATAAAGGAACCTCAGGCAGGATGTTGGGATGCCTCCTGGACCCTCCTGGGTGAGGCGTTTCGGGCGTGTCCAACAATGAGTCAGGCCACGCTGGAGAGATTGTGCCTGTTGAATAGTTTTATATACCTTGGTGTTCCCCAAGAAGAGTTGGAGGTGTGGAGGTGGCAGAGGAGATGGAGGTCTGGACATCTCTGCTTAGACTGCTGCTGCTGCTGCAACCCAGACTGGGATGAGTGCTAGAAAATGGGTGGAAGGATGGAAACTAGGGAAAGAAGGAGGAGAAGAAGGGAGAAAGTGTAAAAGAGAGACATAATGGTAGCACCACCCTCTGGGTGGAGCCTTTGTGCAGCAGCTGCCTAAAGCAGCCATGGGTACAGAGTGTGAGGTGCAGCTCCAGGACGTTTGGACCTGAACGCCTCGTGATTCACACCACAACTGCAATTCAAAGGAAGATGATGGTTAGAGTTGATGAAGATTGTTGTTCTGATTTCTATAAGGGATTTGACTGAATTTGGTTTCTAATTTGGCTAAGCTGCTCAAACTATTTAAAGGAGCACTGAGATCATCTAGCCAGATGCTCTTAGTGCATCTTGTTTTATACATAGAGGGGATCCGGCTTTTTATAATTAAAATGATATAATTTACCACTTATATTTGTACTGCTGAGTCCATACAGTCATTTAAATCCTCTCTAAAAACTCACCTTTTTACCTTGGCTTTTGATTCGAGTTCAGTTTGAGTCCCATCAGGTTTTATGTTGTGGTGTCTCTTGTTTTAGTGTGTTAGTTTTAGTTTGTGTTATTGCATCATATTTATTGTGTTTCTTTGTTTTTATGTTCTGTGCTTGATTCTATTTTATTCACCTATGAGGTTATCTTGCTTACTTTTGTAGTTGATCTTGTAAAACACTTTGGTCAACAATGTTGTTTTTAAATGTGCTCTAGAAATAAAATTGACATTGACATAATTTGAGAAAAACATCAAGTAGTTAAACATTAGAGTTAGTTTGGTAGTAAACTGTTTTAATGAGCTCTGGATCCACCGACCGAGTGAATCCCGAACGAAAATACTCGAAACATGCACGTGTGTGTCCTCATTCGGCCGCTAGAGGGTAGCACGAAACATGAAAACCAGCAGGTGAGGCGTCAGTTCTGCAGAGCGCACCTGCAGCAAACTTCAGAAATGTTAACCCCAGATTAAACATCCAGCAGTTTTCTTTGGGCAACATTTGACCTTGACTGATAGCTTCAGACGCAGGTCCATCTTAGGTGTGCTGTGGCACGTGGGCCACATCTGGCCTGGAGAACATCTGCCAGTGCTGTAACTGTCGCAGTCTGTGCGCTGTATGAGGAAGAGGTGCGTTTTAGTCCCATCAGTTCCAGACACGCTTTTCACCCACAAACGTGCAAATTTCAGAGCATGTGCTAAACTGTGCATAAATGCTAAACTGTGCTTGATTTGTGTTTTTGCTTATGAAGAAACTGTCATCATAAATTAAGCTTTATATTTAAATTCATAAAGCAGGACATTCCTGCTACGCCCACGTCTTCACTCCCATAATAAAATATTTTTTTTAACTATCAACTATAACATAACTATAACTATAACTGACCCAAAGCTGAATAACTGGCAGGAAGACAGCTGAGCTGATGTTCAGTGACACACATGGTGTTTCATAGGTTCACGGGCTGAACAGATGCAATAAATGTCATTAAATATGTGCATATGATTCAGTTACCGGGGTCCCCACAAACACATCAGACCTGACAGGTGTGTGTATGACCGCACCTCATTAAATCACTAAAAGCAGGAAGTGCTTGGCAGCCTGTTCATGTTTTATAGTCGTGTTTTATTGTTCTCAACAAATCCAACATGTACAGTGATGTGAAAAAGTATTTGCCCCCTTCCTGATTTCTTTTTTTTAATCATATGTATCACAGTCACATGTTTCATTAGCAAAATAAGCCAAGAGCAAAAACCACTGGTTCCTAACTTTACAACAGGCATTAGTGCTGTGATAACACACATTTATTTAATGAGGCGGCCTGTTTCATATTCAGGTGCTGGTTTTCATCACGTGCTGTGTTTCACTGACTGAGTCCTTCAGACTGACTCGGTCACTGAAGTCGATGGTCATCCATTAAGAGTTTACCTGTCAGTACCTGCAGAAACAGTACCTGCAGAAACAGTACCTGCAGGAACAGTACCTGCACAAACAGTACCTGAAGAAACAGTACCTGCAGAAACAGTACCTGCAGGAACAGTACCTGCAGAAACAGTACCTGCAGAAACAGTACCTGCAGAAACAGTACCTGCAGGAACAGTACCTGCACGGCAGTGTCCATTGGTCACTAAGAGCTGTTGTTGCTAGGCAACATGAGCATCTGACAATACTGTTCTATGTAGGCGGGGCTTGTTGCAAATTTTAAAACAAAATGTTCAGTAGAACTCTGATGTCATCACATCGCTTAGTTTCAGCATTTTTAAACAAGACAGACAACACAACACAGCAGCCAACAGACAACACAGCAGCCAACAGACAACACAGCAGACAGCAGCCAACACAGCAGACAGCAGCCAACACAGCAGCCAGCAGCCAACAGACAACACAGCAGCCAGCAGCCAACAGACAACACAGCAGCCAACAGACAACACAGCAGCCAACAGACAACACAGCAGAAAAGACATCTCAGCATCTCAAATAAAACAGAAATTATCACAGTGAAAGCACAACAACAAAATACTGGAAGAACACAGCTTCGACTGTGAACACCTGAAAGGTAGCTTCATTTCCTCTTTTACAAATTTCTTCCTTTGATTAAAACTTTTCTCAGTTGATTTGGCCCAATTCTCACAGCACAAAAGTGATTTTCACCACTCTTAATGCAGTTCTCCAAACAGTTAAAGCATTTTTCATAACTTATACTCACCTGTGCAAAAGGCAACATGGCGTCAACTACTATATAGTCCATAAAGCCATGCTACATACATTCAGCAGCCACTTTATTAGGTACACTTGTTTGTTCGCTCGACCTCAAAAAAAGTTTGAGGTCATTTGATTGAAACACTAACACAATGCTGGACAGTATTCAGGGAAATGAGAGCTGGAGAGTTGTGAGTGACAAAAGTGTGAGAATTGCTCCAAATCGATTGAGAAGAAACTGTAACAGCACTTAAAAAAAAAAAGATTTTCATGGGAGGCTAATAATTCTGTCCTGATCTGTTGCTTCATTTCTTGGTGGAAAAGCCACAATGAACAGGTCAAACTCCAGAGCAGGACTGGTGAGCACCTCGCCCTTCACAACCGTCTCAGAGCTCATCGCGCTGCGCGAGGCCTTTAAGTCCCTGCAGGTGGAAAACTACAAGCTCAAAGAAGATGTGCAACGAGTTCAACATCAACTTAAAGAGGAAGAAAAAGGGAAAATGGAGGCAAAGATGGAAGTAGAGAACATAAAGAAGGAGCTGAGAGCAGTAAAGAAAGAATTAGAAGAAGAAAGAAAAGGAAAAGAGCATGTGGAGAAGGATGCAGAAGATCTCAAAAAGAAACTACAGGAAGTGGAAGAAGCTCTAGAGGAGGAAGTCAAAGGAAGACTGGAGGCTGAAAATGAAAATGGGAAAATAAAGAAGGACTTGTTAATATTATTGAAGGCACTGGAAGAGGAGGTAAGGGAGGTGCAAAAAACAAAACATGACTGTGAAAATGCAAAGGAGGAAGTGGACACTATTAATAAAAAACTGTTAGAGGTGAAGAACACATTAGAAAAAGAGAGAAGAGAAAGAAAGTGGGCAGAGTACGAAACCAAAAGTGTGAAGCAGAAGCTACAGGAAGTGGAAGAAGCCCTAGAAGAGGAAGTCAAAGGAAGACTGGAGGCTGAAAATGAAAATGGGAAAATAAAGGAGGACTTGTTACAATTATTCAAAGCATTTGAAGAGGAGGAAAGGGAGCAGGCAGAGGACGACACCAAAACTGGGAAGCAGAAACTGCGGGAAGTGCAGCGTGTGCTCCAAGAAGAAATGAAAGAAAAGCTGATGGCCAAAAAAGACTCAGAAGATCTAAAAAATGAATTATTGGCCACAAAACAAAAACTAGAGGAGGAAAAAATAGAAGCTTTTATAATACAAACATGCCCGAGACTGAAATGACAGCAAAAGACTGTAAAACAGCTCTCAAACAGCTGAAACTAGAACACAAAGCAGCCAAGAAGAATTTGAAAGTGAAAGCAAAAGAGGCCAAAAAGAAACTGAAAGGAAAAGTGAAAGAGGCCGAGCAGCAGCTGCTGAACACAATGAAAGAGCTGAAGAAGCAGAAGAAATCCACTAAGACATGAAGTCCACTTCCTCCTTCTCCTCCTTCCCTCTGTCTCCTCATCCCCCCCTCTCCTCATCCTTCCCTCTGTCTCCTCCTTCCCTCTGTTTCCTCATCCTCCCCCCTCTCCTCATCCTTCCCTCTGTCTCCTCCTTCCCTCTGTTTCCTCATCCTCCCCCACTCTCCTCATCCTTCCCTCTGTCTCCTCCTTCCCTCTGTCTCCTCACCCCCCCCTCTCTCCTCATCCTCCCTCTGTCTCCTCACCCCCCTCTCTCCTCATCCTTCCCTCTGTCTCTCCTTCCCTCTGTCTCCTCATTCTCCCCCTCTCCTCATCCTTCCCTCTGTCTCCTCACCCCCCGTCTTCCTCATCCTTCCCTCTGTCTCCTCCCTTCCTCTGTCTCCTCACCCCCCCCTCCTCATCCTCCCTCTGTCTCCTCCTTCCCTCTGTCTCCTCACCCCCCCTCCTTCATCCTTCCCTCTGTCTCCTCATCCTCCCCCCTCTCCTCATCCTTCCCTCTGTCTCCTCATCCTCCCCCCTCTCCTCATCCCCCCCCCCTCATCATTCCCTCTGTCTCCTCACCCCCCCTCCTCCCACCCACGCCATTTTCTTTAACACCCCTAACCTTCCATTTTTCCTCCCTCCCTTTCCCTCTATCTTTCCCATCTCCTTTTTGACTTGTTTCAAGTTATATTTCCTCCCATTTTTTAGTTAAGTTTCCTTTTTTAGTGATTGAGTTTCCTAAATGTTAGTTAAGTTTCTTATTTTTTAGTTGTTAAGTTTCCTTTTTTAGTGGTTGAGTTTCCTAAATGTTAGTTAAGTTTCTTATTTTTTAGTTGTTAAGTTTCCTTTTTTTTAGTGATTGAGTTTCCTAAATGTTAGTTGTTAAGTTTCCTTTTTTTAATGATTGAGTTTCCTAAATTTTAGTTGTTAAGTTTCCTTTTTTTTAGTGATTCAGTTTCCTAAATGTTAGTTGTTAAGTTTCCTTTTTTTAGTGGTTGAGTTTCCTAAATGTTAGTTAAGTTTCTTATTTTTTAGTTGTTAAGTTTCCTTTTTTAGTTGTTAAATGTGATTGAACTGTGTTGTGTTTTGATGTCTTCATATAATAAATGAATACAAAGTAAACAAAAGAGGTTTCTGTCAGTATGTTCAACAGGACGAGAGGAAGCACTAACTCATGTTTTTGTGTGTATGTCCTCATGGCTGCATTAATGGTGTACAACTCATTTTGTTCACAGTTGTGTATCACAGAAGTTACTATGAAGTGTCCCCACAAAAACTTTTGAAATTGCATTTTTTCACACAAACATCATTTAATTCTTCTGCTTCATTTTCAAACACATTCATCATAAACCACCTCAGATAGTAAAGAGACTCGGGACCAGATCCATCCTGATGTATCACAGACTGTAATGGATCTGCAAACTGGGTCCGGATCAGAGTCCATTCGCACAGCGGGATGAATCCAGAATGGATCAGATTTATGGATCAGGATCGCTCCTTGTACTTTGCTGCACAGCTGGTTATAAGCTAACGTTATGGCAGCTAACGTTAGGCTCGAGTGTCCTAAAAAGCCGCTTTCTCTCCGATACAGTTTGATTAAATCATCACTTTGTGTCACACGACAGGTCAGTTGGAAAAACAACAGATTTGTGTTCACTGAAAGTTTTTGTTTTATAAAGAAATCTTTATTTCACATCATTTCATTCAGGAGTAAGAATAAAACTCCCCACTCCACAGAGTAGGTCCGGGGACAATTTCACTGCAGCCAATCAAAGCATACGAGGTGAATAAACCCCTTCAATGATCTTTAACTCTAATTAGCATCACACTAAATCTCCAAAAACAATTCTCCACGGCAAGAGCAGCTAGAGGCTCACAGGTGTGCTGCAGGGAGACAAATTTACACTATTAAAGGTTTTATTAAAAAGACATTTAAAAACAGTTTTACTGATACACACTAAAATACCTGGTACCTCGATCTGCCCCTCTATTGACTACCAGCTTCCTCTACTACTGCCTCTACACAGATCTGAAATTAGGTCATCTATAAATACACAATTTCACAAAAACTTCTGTAAGAAATAAAACTTGAAACCTTCAGATATTCATGCCCAGGATTATGCCGCTCACATGGAGTGAGGTGTGCACCCGCCTCACTCCAATGGCCTGATCCCACTCGTAAAACTGTTTCTACGTGCAGTTGATTGTATATTTACCCCTGGAAGCACTAATTAAAGGCACAACCCCCCCTTTTTCCTTCAGTACCAACTGCCACATTCGTATGAGTTTATTCTCCAAGTGTCGCAGGTCAGTGATGATGGATCTTCTTCACCGCTAACAGCAGCAGAAACACCAGGGCTCACTGACAGAGAGGTCAGGATGTCCTCAGCAGCTCACCTCAGTATCACTGACACTGCTCAGCAGAGCTTCACTCACTTGTATTGAACTCCTTTTCCAAAGTTTTCCAGCCTCCTCCAGAGTAACACCTGGAAGCTTCTCACCGGCTCACTGACAGCTGAGTTACTGACAGCAGCACTGACTACACACAACATTTAAAGGAGCTTGTTGCAGCCCATCAGTGTGATGTTCACTGAACAATGACTTCATAAAGGAAATGGTCATAAACTGTGGCAAAAGCTTCATCTTAAACATTTGAACTTCAGCAACAGTTGAAGACATTCAGACATCAGTTTTAGGCAATTAAGCTCAAAATCATTATTTACACGAACCAAACTAAGGAAACCAGTCAGACTGTCTTAAATTCAAGTTTGGAGTTATGAAACATCCTCATAACTCCAAACACAAAAAGAGTGCAAATGTGCGGGAACCACTGAGAACTGTGTTTGACTCACCGAGTAAGCTTCTGTTTGCATCTCATAACAGAAAGAGGTAACTATTACAACACTCCAGAATAACATGGAGCTGGGATAGGCTCCATCCTATCAGCGGATGGATGGATGGATGGATGGATGGATGAAAAAGTAATGCATCCTAAAAGAAAATAATATTCAACTTCAGCCCTCAGCATTAACAATGGTTAGGCTCAGGTGACAGTGGAGTATTATGAGTGGGGCCCCTTCAAGGCTTGTCCAGCCCTGCTCTAGCTGCAGCATTTTGGATCAGCTGAAGGCTTTTCAGGGAGCTTTTAGGACAGCCTGATAATAACGAATTACAATAGTCCAGCATAGAAGTAATAAATGCATGAACTAGTTTTTCAGCATCACTCTGAGAAAGGATGTTTCTCATTTTGAAAATATTGCGCAAATGCAAAAAAGCGGTCCTACATATTTGTTTAATATGTGCATTGAAGGACAAAAATGACTCCAAGATTTCTCACAGTGTCACTGGAGGCCAAAGTAATGCCATCCAGATCAATCAATCAATCAGTTTTATTAAGTCTAAAATGACCCCTTTCAGGGTATGAGAGTACAGTTAACAAATGTTTTAACCTTTAACCTCTCTTCTTCCTCTCTCCTCCTCCTTCTTCCATCTTTCTCCATCTCTGAGTGAACTTCTCTCTCTTTTCTCTCCCTGGAAACACAGCAGCTGTTCTTTAAGCTAGCAGACACACTGTGTGACAAACTGCACACAAACAGTTTTTGTGTTTGCTGATATTTGAAATTACCTGCAACACGTTACTTGGGTCAATGTCACCAAAAAGTGCGTTTGGGACTTCGTAAATCGCCCCCAAAAAAGTTTCAATTTCCCAACTAATTTCATATCCATTGTATCAAGTTGACCTTTGGCTGTTGTAAATAAATGTTGGTCAAGCTCCCACACTTTGTATGAATTTACTGCAAGCAGGTAAAGAATGAGCTCATTGTAAAATATGTCCACTCTGTCATGGACAAAGTCAAATGAAAATAAATACATTTTCATAACAATGTGATTACAGTGGCTTGCAAAAGTATTCATACCCCTTGAACTTTTTCATATTTTGTCACATTACAACCTCAATCATAAATATTTTTCACTGGAATTTAATGTGAAAGACCAACACAAAGCGGTATACAATTGTGAACCACCTTTTGCTGCAATTACAGCTGCAAGTCTTTTAGGGTATGTCTCCACCAGCTTTGCACATCTAGTGACTGACATTTTTGCCCAGTCACAATTAAGATCTATAATAGGATCTAAGGTGGCACTTATCCGCAAACAGGATAAGTGGAAGAGAATGGATGGATGGAAGGAATCTTGTAGCAACAAGGATGTTACTTAAAAGAAAAAAGAATCTCAGTTGTACTGATGCATTTCTCCCACAGCAAGTTAAGGCAGCAGGACACTCCTCTCTGTCTCTCTCTCTCTCTTTTTTTTTCCATTTTGCCCCCTTCTCTGTCTCACTGAGCTCAGGGAGACCCTTCTTCTTTCCAGTGTTTCTGTCTTTATCTCGTCCTCTGTCTGGAGCAGCATCATGGTGTTCCCAATATTGCCGTGCTGTCTCTGCTCCACCTGGACTCATTGCTTTAAAAAGACAACACAACACTCCCCAATGATTGACCCTTTTTAGCAGTATGAGCCTAATTTGAGAAAAAAAAGTTCAAAGAACTCTTAAATTATCACCATCTCATCAAAATATGTAAAAGAAATGAAAGAAAATCCCAACTATACAATACAAAGTCCACCCTGTCATGTGGGGTTTGGCGACAGGGTGGACAATGACAGGGTGGACATTTTTGGATGAATTTAGTATCTAAGAAGCACACGGTGGACCATCAGCTACCAAAGTTATTGGTTATTGAAGGAGACCACCTGCTGTTTTCAAAATATATTTAAACTTTCTGAAAACTTTTTCTATTAATCAGCTTTTCCTCTGACAGGGAGGACATGTTAAGGTTGACCACACCTAACTACCAACATAATTACATGAAAATAAGGAAATATAAGTGTAGCTGCTCACTGTAGCTGCCGCAGTTGTTTCAACCTCCTTGAAGAAAGACAGATTCAGGGTGTTGATGTTACTGATTTCATTAGTTGGTCTCTTAAAGGAGCAATTACTCAATGAGGACAGGGTGGACAGTAGTTTTAGGGACGTGCACAAAATGTTAAATAAAATAATAAGAATAGAGACAAAAAAAATCAAATGGTTTGTTTTACCCAAGAATTTGGTAAGAGTAATAAGAACAGGAGTTATCTTCAGAACAAAGTTCACCTCATCCGGTTGGCTTTGGTCTCATCGCTGCCATCGACAGACTGATAAGTGTTGTTCACGTCAGCAATCTGAAACAGAGACGAGTGATTCAGGCGTGGCTGATTTGACTTCTCCCCGAGGCCCACCGGAGCATCCCGGACGAACAGCGAGGGCCCATGAACCCGACACTCTTCACAGACTGAAGGACAAACCAAACAGTGGATACAGGCTGAATCTGGATCACAGCTTCCCCCTCTGCAGTTGCACAAGCACAGTCTCATAAGTAGGAAACTAAAATGTCTCTGCTGTACACTGAGCAGCAGTGTGAGTGTTAAAAACAGAATAATCAATGAAAATGAAAACATCCACATGAAGCTGATTTGAAGGTAAAATGAAGAGTTTTTAATCCTGTTTTTAAGGATCTCTGTCAGAGACGAGACAGAGCCATGGCACTCAAGAGCCACAGACAGAAATATGGGAAAAAATTCAAAGTGCTGGACTTCCTGTTGGGTTTTGCGTGTCTTGCTATGGTGCAGGTATCACATGTAGCTCAAACCATGCACAAGAGGTGCTGCTCTGAAATTTCAGTGATGCATTGGAACAGTTTTGTGTGTAAGATCAATAAAAATATGCACATTTTGACAACTTCAGAGTGCAGAGATTTTGAGCATTTTCACGCTCTTCTGTAAATAATGACTCTGATCCAGCAGGGCCTTCAGTTTGTGATTTGGTACTAAAATAATAAAAGTGAGCTGAGCTGATTTCACAAGAGGACTTTATTTATTTGGTAACTCTGAGATTTAACTAACAGCATCACAGATGTTAGTTTGGGGGATGCCGTGTCACTGTCTGAATATAAAGGAACCTCAGGCAGGATGTTGGGATGCCTCCTGGACCCTCCTGGGTGAGGCGTTTCGGGCGTGTCCAACAATGAGTCAGGCCACGCTGGAGAGATTGTGCCTGTTGAATAGTTTTATATACCTTGGTGTTCCCCAAGAAGAGTTGGAGGTGTGGAGGTGGCAGAGGAGATGGAGGTCTGGACATCTCTGCTTAGACTGCTGCTGCTGCTGCAACCCAGACTGGGATGAGTGCTAGAAAATGGGTGGAAGGATGGAAACTAGGGAAAGAAGGAGGAGAAGAAGGGAGAAAGTGTAAAAGAGAGACATAATGGTAGCACCACCCTCTGGGTGGAGCCTTTGTGCAGCAGCTGCCTAAAGCAGCCATGGGTACAGAGTGTGAGGTGCAGCTCCAGGACGTTTGGACCTGAACGCCTCGTGATTCACACCACAACTGCAATTCAAAGGAAGATGATGGTTAGAGTTGATGAAGATTGTTGTTCTGATTTCTATAAGGGATTTGACTGAATTTGGTTTCTAATTTGGCTAAGCTGCTCAAACTATTTAAAGGAGCACTGAGATCATCTAGCCAGATGCTCTTAGTGCATCTTGTTTTATACATAGAGGGGATCCGGCTTTTTATAATTAAAATGATATAATTTACCACTTTATATTTGTACTGCTGAGTCCATACAGTCATTTAAATCCTCTCTAAAAACTCACCTTTTTACCTTGGCTTTTGATTCGAGTTCAGTTTGAGTCCCATCAGGTTTTATGTTGTGGTGTCTCTTGTTTTAGTGTGTTAGTTTTAGTTTGTGTTATTGCATCATATTTATTGTGTTTCTTTGTTTTTATGTTCTGTGCTTGATTCTATTTTATTCACCTATGAGGTTATCTTGCTTACTTTTGTAGTTGATCTTGTAAAACACTTTGGTCAACAATGTTGTTTTTAAATGTGCTCTAGAAATAAAATTGACATTGACATAATTTGAGAAAAAACATCAAGTAGTTAAAGATTAGAGTTAGTTTGGTAGTAAACTGTTTTAATGAGCTCTGGATCCACCGACCGAGTGAATCCCGAACGAAAATACTCGAAACATCCACGTGTGTGTCATCATTCGGCCGCTAGAGGGTAGCACGAAACATGAAAACCAGCAGGTGAGGCGTCAGTTCTGCAGAGCGCACCTGCAGCAAACTTCAGAAATGTTAACCCCAGATTAAACATCCAGCAGTTTTCTTTGGGCAACATTTGACCTTGACTGATAGCTTCAGACGCAGGTCCATCTTAGGTGTGCTGTGGCACGTGGGCCACATCTGGCCTGGAGAACATCTGCCAGTGCTGTAACTGTCGCAGTCTGTGCGCTGTATGAGGAAGAGGTGCGTTTTAGTCCCATCAGTTCCAGACACGCTTTTCACCCACAAACGTGCAAATTTCAGAGCATGTGCTAAACTGTGCATAAATGCTAAACTGTGCTTGATTTGTGTTTTTGCTTATGAAGAAACTGTCATCATAAATTAAGCTTTATATTTAAATTCATAAAGCAGGACATTCCTGCTACGCCCACGTCTTCACTCCCATAATAAAATGTTTTTTTTAACTATCAACTATAACATAACTATAACTATAACTGACCCAAAGCTGAATAACTGGCAGGAAGACAGCTGAGCTGATGTTCAGTGACACACATGGTGTTTCATAGGTTCACGGGCTGAACAGATGCAATAAATGTCATTAAATATGTGCATATGATTCAGTTACCGGGGACCCCACAAACACATCAGACCTGACAGGTGTGTGTATGACCTCACCTCATTAAATCACTAAAAGCAGGAAGTGCTTGGCAGCCTGTTCATGTTTTATAGTCATGTTTTATTGTTCTCAACAAATCCAACATGTACAGTGATGTGAAAAAGTATTTGCCCCCTTCCTGATTTCTTTTTTTTAATCATATGTATCACAGTCACATGTTTCATTAGCAAAATAAGCCAAGAGCAAAAACCACTGGTTCCTAACTTTACAACAGGCATTAGTGCTGTGATAACACACATTTATTTAATGAGGCGGCCTGTTTCATATTCAGGTGCTGGTTTTCATCACGTGCTGTGTTTCACTGACTGAGTCCTTCAGACTGACTCGGTCACTGAAGTCGATGGTCATCCATTAAGAGTTTACCTGTCAGTACCTGCAGGAACAGTACCTGCAGAAACAGTACCTGAAGAAACAGTACCTGCAGGAACAGTACCTGCAGGAACAGTACCTGCACAAACAGTACCTGCAGGAACAGTACCTGCAGAAACAGTACCTGCAGGAACAGTACCTGCAGGAACAGTACCTGCAGGAACAGTACCTGCAGAAACAGTACCTGCAGGAACAGTACCTGCACGGCAGTGTCCATTGGTCACTAAGAGCTGTTGTTGCTAGGCAACATGAGCATCTGACAATACTGTTCTATGTAGGCGGGGCTTGTTGCAAATTTTAAAACAAAATGTTCAGTAGAACTCTGATGTCATCACATCGCTTAGTTTCAGCATTTTTAAACAAGACAGACAACACAACACAGCAGACAGCAGCCAACACAGCAGCCAGCAGCCAACAGACAACACAGCAGACAACAGACAACACAGCAGCCAGCAGCCAACAGACAACACAGCAGCCAACAGACAACACAGCAGCCAACAGACAACACAGCAGAAAAGACATCTCAGCATCTCAAATAAAACAGAAATTATCACAGTGAAAGCACAACAACAAAATACTGGAAGAACACAGCTTCGACTGTGAACACCTGAAAGGTAGCTTCATTTCCTCTTTTACAAATTTCTTCCTTTGATTAAAACTTTTCTCAGTTGATTTGGCCCAATTCTCACAGCACAAAAGTGATTTTCACCACTCTTAATGCAGTTCTCCAAACAGTTAAAGCATTTTTCATAACTTATACTCACCTGTGCAAAAGGCAACATGGCGTCAACTACTATATAGTCCATAAAGCCATGCTACATACATTCAGCAGCCACTTTATTAGGTACACTTGTTGGTCGCTCGACCTCAAAAAAAGTTTGAGTCAAGTCAAGTTTATTTATAAAGCACATTTAAAACAACGACATTGACCAAAGTGCTGTACAAGATCTGTAACCCCAAGGACTATACTAAATAAAAATAATATATTGAGGTCATTTGATTGAAACACTAACACAATGCTGGACAGTATTCAGGGAAATGAGAGCTGGAGAGTTGTGAGTGACAAAAGTGTGAGAATTGCTCCAAATCGATTGAGAAGAAACTGTAACAGCACTTTAAAAAAAAAAGAGATTTTCAGGGGAGGCTAATAATTCTGTCCTGATCTGTTGCTTCATTTCTTGGTGGAAAAGCCACAATGAACAGGTCAAACTCCAGAGCAGGACTGGTGAGCACCTCGCCCTTCACAACCGTCTCAGAGCTCATCGCGCTGCGCGAGGCCTTTAAGTCCCTGCAGGTGGAAAACTACAAGCTCAAAGAAGATGTGCAACAAGTTCAACATCAACTTAAAGAGGAAGAAAAAGGGAAAATGGAGGCAAAGATGGAAGTAGAGAACATAAAGAAGGAGCTGAGAGCAGTAAAGAAAGAATTAGAAGAAGAAAGAAAAGGAAAAGAGCATGTGGAGAAGGATGCAGAAGATCTCAAAAAGAAACTACAGGAAGTGGAAGAAGCTCTAGAGGAGGAAGTCAAAGGAAGACTGGAGGCTGAAAATGAAAATGGGAAAATAAAGAAGGACCTGTTAATATTATTGAAGGCACTGGAAGAGGAGGTAAGGGAGGTGCAAAAAACAAAACATTACTGTGAAAATGCAAAGGAGGAAGTGGACACTGTTAATAAAAAACTGTTAGAGGTGAAGAACACATTAGAAAAAGAGAGAAGAGAAAGAAAGTGGGCAGAGTACGAAACCAAAAGTGTGAAGCAGAAGCTACAGGAAGTGGAAGAAGCCCTAGAAGAGGAAGTCAAAGGAAGACTGGAGGCTGAAAATGAAATGGGAAAATAAAGGAGGACTTGTTACAATTATTCAAAGCATTTGAAGAGGAGGAAAGGGAGCAGGCAGAGGACGACACCAAAACTGGGAAGCAGAAACTGCGGGAAGTGCAGCGTGTGCTCCAAGAAGAAATTAAAGAAAAGCTGATGGCCAAAAAAGACTCAGAAGATCTAAAAAATGAATTATTGGCCACAAACAAAAACTAGAGGAGGAAAAAATAGAAGCTTTTATAAATACAAACATGCCCGAGACTGAAATGACAGCAAAAGACTGTAAAACAGCTCTCAAACAGCTGAAACTAGAACACAAAGCAGCCAAGAAGAATTTGAAAGTGAAAGCAAAGAGGCCAAAAAGAAACTGAAAGGAAAAGTGAAAGAGGCCGAGCAGCAGCTGCTGAACACAATGAAAGAGCTGAAGAAGCAGAAGAAATCCACTAAGACATGAAGTCCACTTCCTCCTTCTCCTCCTTCCCTCTGTCTCCTCATCCCCCCCTCTCCTCATCCTTCCCTCTATCTCGTCACCCCCCCCCCCTCCTCATCCTTCCCTCTGTCTCCTCACCCCCCCTCTCCTCATCCTTCCCTCTGTCTCCTCCTTCCCTCTGTTTCCTCATCCTCCCCCCTCTCCTCATCCTTCCCTCTGTCTCCTCACCCCCCCTCTCCTCATCCTTCCCTCTGTCTCCTCACCCCCCCTCTCCTCATCCTTCCCTCTGTCTCCTCCTTCCCTCTGTCTCCTCACCCCCCCTCTCTCCTCATCCTTCCCTCTGTCTCCTCACCCCCCCTCTCTCCTCATCCTTCCCTCTGTCTCCTCCTTCCCTCTGTCTCCTCATTCTCCCCCCTCTCCTCATCCTTCCCTCTGTCTCCTCCTTCCCTCTGTCTCCTCACCCCCCCTCTCCTCATCCTTCCCTCTGTCTCCTCATCCTCCCCCCTCTCCTCATCCTTCCCTCTGTCTCCTCATCCTCCCCCCTCTCCTCATCCTCCCCCCTCTCCTCAGCCTTCCCTCTGTCTCCTCATCCCCCCCCCCTCATCATTCCCTCTGTCTCCTCACCCCCCCCTCCTCCCACCACGCCTTTTTCTTTAACACCCCTAACCTTCCATTTTTCCTCCCTCCCTTTCCCTCTATCTTTCCCATCTCCTTTTTGACTTGTTTCAAGTTATATTTCCTCCCATTTTTTAGTTAAGTTTCCTTTTTTAGTGATTGAGTTTCCTAAATGTTAGTTAAGTTTCTTATTTTTTAGTTGTTAAGTTTCCTTTTTTAGTGGTTGAGTTTCCTAAATGTTAGTTAAGTTTCTTATTTTTTAGTTGTTAAGTTTCCTTTTTTTAAAGATTGAGTTTCCTAAATTTTAGTTGTTAAGTTTCCTTTTTGTTTAGTGATTCAGTTTCCTAAATGTTAGTTGTTAAGTTTCCTTTTTTAGTGGTTGAGTTTCCTAAATGTTAGTTAAGTTTCTTATTTTTTAGTTGTTAAGTTTCCTTTTTTAGTGGTTGAGTTTCCTAATGTTAGTTAAGTTTCTTATTGTTAGTTGTTAAGTTTCCTTTTTTTAAAGATTGAGTTTCCTAAATTTTAGTTGTTAAGTTTCCTTTTTGTTTAGTGATTCAGTTTCCTAAATGTTAGTTGTTAAGTTTCCTTTTTTAGTGGTTGAGTTTCCTAAATGTTAGTTGTTAAGTTTCCTTTTTAGTGGTTGAGTTTCCTAAATGTTAGTTAAGTTTCTTATTTTTTAGTTGTTAAGTTTCCTTTTTTAATGATTGAGTTTCCTAAATGTTAGTTGTTAAGTTTCCTTTTTTAGTGGTTGAGTTTCCTAAATGTTAGTTAAGTTTCTTATTTTTAGTTGTTGAGTTTCTTATTTTTTAGTTGTTAAGTTTCCTTTTTTAGTGGTTGAGTTTCCTAAATGTTAGTTAAGTTTCTTATTTTTTAGTTGTTGAGTTTCTTATTTTTTAGTTGTTAAGTTTCCTTTTTTAGTGGTTGAGTTTCCTAAATGTTAGTTGTTAAGTTTCCTTTTTTTAGTGATTGAGTTTCCTAAATGTTAGTTAAGTTTCTTATTTTTTAGTTGTTAAGTTTCCTTTTTTTTAGTGATTGAGTTTCCTAAATGTTAGTTAAGTTTCTTATTTTTTAGTTGTTAAGTTTCTTATTTTTAGTTGTTAAGTTTCCTTTTTTAGTGGTTGAGTTTCCTAAATGTTAGTTAAGTTTCTTATTTTTTAGTTGTTAAGTTTCCTTTTTTTTAGTGATTGAGTTTCCTAAATGTTAGTTAAGTTTCTTATTTTTTAGTTGTTAAGTTTCTTATTTTTTAGTTGTTAAGTTTCCTTTTTTAGTTGTTAAATGTGATTGAACTGTGTTGTGTTTTGATGTCTTCATATAATAAATGAATACAAAGTAAACAAAAGAGGTTTCTGTCAGTATGTACAACAGGACGAGAGGAAGCACTAACTCATGTTTTTGTGTGTATGTCCTCATGGCTGCATTAATGGTGTACAACTCATTTTGTTCACAGTTGTGTATCACAGAAGTTACTATGAAGTGTCCCCACAAAAACTTTTGAAATTGCATTTTTTCACACAAACATCATTTAATTCTTCTGCTTCATTTTCAAACACATTCATCATAAACCACCTCAGATAGTAAAGAGACTCGGGACCGGATCCATCCTGATGTATCACAGACTGTAATGGATCTGCAAACTGGGTCTGGATCGGAGTCCATTCGCACAGCGGGATGAATCCAGAATGGATCAGATTTATGGATCAGGATCGCTCCTTGTACTTTGCTGCACAGCTGGATATAAGCTAACGTTATGGCAGCTAACGTTAGGCTCGAGTGTCCTAAAAAGCCGCTTTCTCTCCGATACAGTTTGATTGAATCATCACTTTGTGTCACACGACAGGTCAGTTGGAAAAACAACAGATTTGTGTTCACTGAAAGTTTTTGTTTTATAAAGAAATCTTTATTTCACATCATTTCATTCAGGAGTAAGAATAAAACTCCCCACTCCACAGAGTAGGTCCGGGGACAATTTCACTGCAGCCAATCAAAGCATACGAGGTGAATAAACCCCTTCAATGATCTTTAACTCTAATTAGCATCACACTAAATCTCCAAAAACAATTCTCCACGGCAAGAGCAGCTAGAGGCTCACAGGTGTGCTGCAGGGAGACAAATTTACACTATTAAAGGTTTTATTAAAAAGACATTTAAAAACAGTTTTACTGATACACACTAAAATACCTGGTACCTCGATCTGCCCCTCTATTGACTACCAGCTTCCTCTACTACTGCCTCTACACAGATCTGAAATTAGGTCATCTATAAATACACAATTTCACAAAAACTTCTGTAAGAAATAAAACTTGAAACCTTCAGATATTCATGCCCAGGATTATGCCGCTCACATGGAGTGAGGTGTGCACCCGCCTCACTCCAATGGCCTGATCCCACTCGTAAAACTGTTTCTACGTGCAGTTGATTGTATATTTACCCCTGGAAGCACTAATTAAAGGCACACCCCCCCCTTTTTCCTTCAGTACCAACTGCCACATTCGTATGAGTTTATTCTCCAAGTGTCGCAGGTCAGTGATGATGGATCTTCTTCACCGCTAACAGCAGCAGAAACACCAGGGCTCACTGACAGAGAGGTCAGGATGTCCTCAGCAGCTCACCTCAGTATCACTGACACTGCTCAGCAGAGCTTCACTCACTCGTATTGAACTCCTTTTCCAAAGTTTTCCAGCCTCCTCCAGAGTAACACCTGGAAGCTTCTCACCGGCTCACTGACAGCTGAGTTACTGACAGCAGCACTGACTACACACAACATTTAAAGGAGCTTGTTGCAGCCCATCAGTGTGATGTTCACTGAACAATGACTTCATAAAGGAAATGGTCATAAACTGTGGCAAAAGCTTCATCTTAAACATTTGAACTTCAGCAACAGTTGAAGACATTCAGACATCAGTTTTAGGCAATTAAGCTCAAAATCATTATTTACACGAACCAAACTAAGGAAACCAGTCAGACTGTCTTAAATTCAAGTTTGGAGTTATGAAACATCCTCATAACTCCAAACACAAAAAGAGTGCAAATGTGCGGGAACCACTGAGAACTGTGTTTGACTCACCGAGTAAGCTTCTGTTTGCATCTCATAACAGAAAGAGGTAACTATTACAACACTCCAGAATAACATGGAGCTGGGATAGGCTCCATCCTATCAGCGGATGGATGGATGGATGGATGGATGGATGGATGGATGGATGGATGGATGGATGGATGGATGGATGGATGGATGGATGGATGGATGGATGGATGGATGGATGAAAAAGTAATGCATCCTAAAAGAAAATAATATTCAACTTCAGCCCTCAGCATTAACAATGGTTAGGCTCAGGTGACAGTGGAGTATTATGAGTGGGGCCCCTTCAAGGCTTGTCCAGCCCTGCTCTAGCTGCAGCATTTTGGATCAGCTGAAGGCTTTTCAGGGAGCTTTTAGGACAGCCTGATAATAACGAATTACAATAGTCCAGCATAGAAGTAATAAATGCATGAACTAGTTTTTCAGCATCACTCTGAGAAAGGATGTTTCTCATTTTGAAAATATTGCGCAAATGCAAAAAAGCGGTCCTACATATTTGTTTAATATGTGCATTGAAGGACAAAAATGACTCCAAGATTTCTCACAGTGTCACTGGAGGCCAAAGTAATGCCATCCAGATCAATCAATCAATCAGTTTTATTAAGTCTAAAATGACCCCTTTCAGGGTATGAGAGTACAGTTAACAAATGTTTTAACCTTTAACCTCTCTTCTTCCTCTCTCCTCCTCCTTCTTCCATCTTTCTCCATCTCTGAGTGAACTTCTCTCTCTTTTCTCTCCCTGGAAACACAGCAGCTGTTCTTTAAGCTAGCAGACACACTGTGTGACAAACTGCACACAAACAGTTTTTGTGTTTGCTGATATTTGAAATTACCTGCAACACGTTACTTGGGTCAATGTCACCAAAAAGTGCGTTTGGGACTTCGTAAATCGCCCCCAAAAAAGTTTCAATTTCCCAACTAATTTCATATCCATTGTATCAAGTTGACCTTTGGCTGTTGTAAATAAATGTTGGTCAAGCTCCCACACTTTGTATGAATTTACTGCAAGCAGGTAAAGAATGAGCACATTGTAAAATATGTCCACCCTGTCATGGACAAAGTCAAATGAAAATAAATACATTTTCATAACAATGTGATTACAGTGGCTTGCAAAAGTATTCATACCCCTTGAACTTTTTCATATTTTGTCACATTACAACCTCAATCATAAATATTTTTCACTGGAATTTAATGTGAAAGACCAACACAAAGCGGTATACAATTGTGAACCACCTTTTGCTGCAATTACAGCTGCAAGTCTTTTAGGGTATGTCTCCACCAGCTTTGCACATCTAGTGACTGACATTTTTGCCCAGTCACAATTAAGATCTATAATAGGATCTAAGGTGGCACTTATCCGCAAACAGGATAAGTGGAAGAGAATGGATGGATGGAAGGAATCTTGTAGCAACAAGGATGTTACTTAAAAGAAAAAAGAATCTCAGTTGTACTGATGCATTTCTCCCACAGCAAGTTAAGGCAGCAGGACACTCCTCTCTCTCTCTTTTTTTTCCATTTTGCCCCCTTCTCTGTCTCACTGAGCTCAGGGAGACCCTTCTTCTTTCCAGTGTTTCTGTCTTTATCTCGTCCTCTGTCTGGAGCAGCATCATGGTGTTCCCAATATTGCCGTGCTGTCTCTGCTCCACCTGGACTCATTGCTTTAAAAAGACAACACAACACTCACCAATGATTGACCCTTTTTAGCAGTATGAGCCTAATTTGAGAAAAAAAAGTTCAAAGAACTCTTAAATTATCACCATCTCATCAAAATATGTAAAAGAAATGAAAGAAAATCCCAACTATACAATACAAAGTCCACCCTGTCATGTGGGGTTTGGCGACAGGGTGGACAATGACAGGGTGGACATTTTTGGATGAATTTAGTATCTAAGAAGCACACGGTGGACCATCAGCTACCAAAGTTATTGGTTATTGAAGGAGACCCCCTGCTGTTTTCAAAATATATTTAAACTTTCTGAAAACTTTTTCTATTAATCAGCTTTTCCTCTGACAGGGAGGACATGTTAAGGTTGACCACACCTAACTACCAACATAATTACATGAAAATAAGGAAATATAAGTGTAGCTGCTCACTGTAGCTGCCGCAGTTGTTTCAACCTCCTTGAAGAAAGACAGATTCAGGGTGTTGATGTTACTGATTTCATTAGTTGGTCTCTTAAAGGGGCAATTACTCAATGAGGACAGGGTGGACAGTAGTTTTAGGGACGTGCACAAAATGTTAAATAAAATAATAAGAATAGAGACAAAAAAAATCAAAATGGTTTGTTTTACCCAAGAATTTGGTAAGAGTAATAAGAACAGGAGTTATCTTCAGAACAAAGTTCACCTCATCCGGTTGGCTTTGGTCTCATCGCTGCCATCGACAGACTGATAAGTGTTGTTCACGTCAGCAATCTGAAACAGAGACGAGTGATTCAGGCGTGGCTGATTTGACTTCTCCCCGAGGCCCACCGGAGCATCCCGGACGAACAGCGAGGGCCCATGAACCCGACACTCTTCACAGACTGAAGGACAAACCAAACAGTGGATACAGGCTGAATCTGGATCACAGCTTCCCCCTCTGCAGTTGCACAAGCACAGTCTCATAAGTAGGAAACTAAAATGTCTCTGCTGTACACTGAGCAGCAGTGTGAGTGTTAAAAAGAGAATAATCAATGAAAATGAAAACATCCACATGAAGCTGATTTGAAGGTAAAATTAAGAGTTTTTAATCCTGTTTTTAAGGATCTCTGTCAGAGACGAGACAGAGCCATGGCACTCAAGAGCCACAGACAGAAATATGGGAAAAAATTCAAAGTGCTGGACTTCCTGTTGGGTTTTGCGTGTCTTGCTATGGTGCAGGTATCACATGAAGCTCAAACCATGCACAAGAGGTGCTGCTCTGAAATTTCAGTGATGCATTGGAACAGTTTTGTGTGTAAGATCAATAAAAATATGCACATTTTGACAACTTCAGAGTGCAGAGATTTTGAGCATTTTCACGCTCTTCTGTAAATAATGACTCTGATCCAGCAGGGCCTTCAGTTTGTGATTTGGTACTAAAATAATAAAAGTGAGCTGAGCTGATTTCACAGGAGGACTTTATTTATTTGGTAACTCTGAGATTTAACTAACAGCATCACAGATGTTAGTTTGGGGGATGCCGTGTCACTGTCTGAATATAAAGGAACCTCAGGCAGGATGTTGGGATGCCTCCTGGACCCTCCTGGGTGAGGCGTTTCGGGCGTGTCCAACAATGAGTCAGGCCACGCTGGAGAGATTGTGCCTGTTGAATAGTTTGATATACCTTGCTGTTCCCCAAGAAGAGTTGGAGGTGTGGAGGTGGCAGAGGAGACGGAGGTCTGGACATCTCTGCTTAGACTGCTGCTGCTGCTGCAACCCAGACTGGGATGAGTGCTAGAAAATGGGTGGAAGGATGGAAACTAGGGAAAGAAGGAGGAGAAGAAGGGAGAAAGTGTAAAAGAGAGACATAATGGTAGCACCACCCTCTGGGTGGAGCCTTTGTGCAGCAGCTGCCTAAAGCAGCCATGGGTACAGAGTGTGAGGTGCAGCTCCAGGACGTTGGACCTGAACGCCTCGTGATTCACACCACAACTGCAATTCAAAGGAAGATGATGGTTAGAGTTGATGAAGATTGTTGTTCTGATTTCTATAAGGGATTTGACTGAATTTGGTTTCTAATTTGGCTAAGCTGCTCAAACTATTTAAAGGAGCACTGAGATCATCTAGCCAGATGCTCTTAGTGCATCTTGTTTTATACATAGAGGGGATCGGGCTTTTTATAATTAAAATGATATAATTTACCACTTTATATTTGTACTGCTGAGTCCATACAGTCATTTAAATCCTCTCTAAAAACTCACCTTTTTACCTTGGCTTTTGATTCGAGTTCAGTTTGAGTCCCATCAGGTTTTATGTTGTGGTGTCTCTTGTTTTAGTGTGTTAGTTTTAGTTTGTGTTATTGCATCATATTTATTGTGTTTCTTTGTTTTTATGTTCTGTGCTTGATTCTATTTTATTCACCTATGAGGTTATCTTGCTTACTTTTGTAGTTGATCTTGTAAAACACTTTGGTCAACAATGTTGTTTTTAAATGTGCTCTAGAAATAAAATTGACATTGACATAATTTGAGAAAAAACATCAAGTAGTTAAACATTAGAGTTAGTTTGGTAGTAAACTGTTTTAATGAGCTCTGGATCCACCGACCGAGTGAATCCCGAACGAAAATACTCGAAACATGCACGTGTGTGTCCTCATTCGGCCGCTAGAGGGTAGCACGAAACATGAAAACCAGCAGGTGAGGCGTCAGTTCTGCAGAGCGCACCTGCAGCAAACTTCAGAAATGTTAACCCCAGATTAAACATCCAGCAGTTTTCTTTGGGCAACATTTGACCTTGACTGATAGCTTCAGACGCAGGTCCATCTTAGGTGTGCTGTGGCACGTGGGCCACATCTGGCCTGGAGAACATCTGCCAGTGCTGTAACTGTCGCAGTCTGTGCGCTGTATGAGGAAGAGGTGCGTTTTAGTCCCATCAGTTCCAGACACGCTTTTCACCCACAAAGGTGCAAATTTCAGAGCATGTGCTAAACTGTGCATAAATGCTAAACTGTGCTTGATTTGTGTTTTTGCTTATGAAGAAACTGTCATCATAAATTAAGCTTTATATTTAAATTCATAAAGCAGGACATTCCTGCTACGCCCACGTCTTCACTCCCATAATAAAATGTTTTTTTTAACTATCAACTATAACATAACTATAACTATAACTGACCCAAAGCTGAATAACTGGCAGGAAGACAGCTGAGCTGATGTTCAGTGACACACATGGTGTTTCATAGGTTCACGGGCTGAACAGATGCAATAAATGTCATTAAATATGTGCATATGATTCAGTTACCGGAGTCCCCACAAACACATCAGACCTGACAGGTGTGTGTATGACCTCACCTCATTAAATCACTAAAAGCAGGAAGTGCTTGGCAGCCTGTTCATGTTTTATAGTCATGTTTTATTGTTCTCAACAAATCCAACATGTACAGTGATGTGAAAAAGTATTTGCCCCCTTCCTGATTTCTTTTTTTTAATCATATGTATCACAGTCACATGTTTCATTAGCAAAATAAGCCAAGAGCAAAAACCACTGGTTCCTAACTTTACAACAGGCATTAGTGCTGTGATAACACACATTTATTTAATGAGGCGGCCTGTTTCATATTCAGGTGCTGGTTTTCATCACGTGCTGTGTTTCACTGACTGAGTCCTTCAGACTGACTCGGTCACTGAAGTCGATGGTCATCCATTAAGAGTTTACCTGTCAGTACCTGCAGAAACAGTACCTGCAGAAACAGTACCTGCAGAAACAGTACCTGCAGAAACAGTACCTGCAGGAACAGTACCTGCAGGAACAGTACCTGCACAAACAGTACCTGCAGAAACAGTACCTGCAGAAACAGTACCTGCAGAAACAGTACCTGCAGGAACAGTACCTGCACGGCAGTGTCCATTGGTCACTAAGAGCTGTTGTTGCTAGGCAACATGAGCATCTGACAATACTGTTCTATGTAGGCAGGGCTTGTTGCAAATTTTAAAACAAAATGTTCAGTAGAACTCTGATGTCATCACATCGCTTAGTTTCAGCATTTTTAAACAAGACAGACAACACAACACAGCAGACAGCAGCCAACACAGCAGCCAGCAGCCAACAGACAACACAGCAGCCAACAGACAACACAGCAGCCAACAGACAACACAGCAGAAAAGACATCTCAGCATCTCAAATAAAACAGAAATTATCACAGTGAAAGCACAACAACAAAATACTGGAAGAACACAGCTTCGACTGTGAACACCTGAAAGGTAGCTTCATTTCCTCTTTTACAAATTTCTTCCTTTGATTAAAACTTTTCTCAGTTGATTTGGCCCAATTCTCACAGCACAAAAGTGATTTTCACCACTCTTAATGCAGTTCTCCAAACAGTTAAAGCATTTTTCATAACTTATACTCACCTGTGCAAAAGGCAACATGGCGTCAACTACTATATAGTCCATAAAGCCATGCTACATACATTCAGCAGCCACTTTATTAGGTACACTTGTTGGTCGCTCGACCTCAAAAAAAGTTTGAGCTCATTTGATTGAAACACTAACACAATGCTGGACAGTATTCAGGGAAATGAGAGCTGGAGAGTTGTGAGTGACAAAAGTGTGAGAATTGCTCCAAATCGATTGAGAAGAAACTGTAACAGCACTTTAAAAAAAAAAGAGATTTTCATGGGAGGCTAATAATTCTGTCCTGATCTGTTGCTTCATTTCTTGGTGGAAAAGCCACAATGAACAGGTCAAACTCCAGAGCAGGACTGGTGAGCACCTCGCCCTTCACAACCGTCTCAGAGCTCATCGCGCTGCGCGAGGCCTTTAAGTCCCTGCAGGTGGAAAACTACAAGCTCAAAGAAGATGTGCAACGAGTTCAACATCAACTTAAAGAGGAAGAAAAAGGGAAAATGGAGGCAAAGATGGAAGTAGAGAACATAAAGAAGGAGCTGAGAGCAGTAAAGAAAGAATTAGAAGAAGAAAGAAAAGGAAAAGAGCATGTGGAGAAGGATGCAGAAGATCTCAAAAAGAAACTACAGGAAGTGGAAGAAGCCCTAGAGGAGGAAGTCAAAGGAAGACTGGAGGCTGAAAATGAAAATGGGAAAATAAAGAAGGACCTGTTAATATTATTGAAGGCACTGGAAGAGGAGGTAAGGGAGGTGCAAAAAACAAAACATTACTGTGAAAATGCAAAGGAGGAAGTGGACACTGTTAATAAAAAACTGTTAGAGGTGAAGAACACATTAGAAAAAGAGAGAAGAGAAAGAAAGTGGGCAGAGTACGAAACCAAAAGTGTGAAGCAGAAGCTACAGGAAGTGGAAGAAGCCCTAGAAGAGGAAGTCAAAGGAAGACTGGAGGCTGAAAATGAAAATGGGAAAATAAAGGAGGACTTGTTACAATTATTCAAAGCATTTGAAGAGGAGGAAAGGGAGCGGGCAGAGGACGACACCAAAACTGGGAAGCAGAAACTGCGGGAAGTGCAGCGTGTGCTCCAAGAAGAAATGAAAGAAAAGCTGATGGCCAAAAAAGACTCAGAAGATCTAAAAAATGAATTATTGGCCACAAAACAAAAACTAAAGGTGGAAAAAATAGAAGTTTTTATAAATACAAACATGCCCGAGACTGAAATGACAGCAAAAGACTGTAAAACAGCTCTCAAACAGCTGAAACTAGAACACAAAGCAGCCAAGAAGAATTTGAAAGTGAAAGCAAAAGAGGCCAAAAAGAAACTGAAAGAAAAAGTGAAAGAGGCCGAGCAGCAGCTGCTGAACACAATGAAAGAGCTGAAGAAGCAGAAGAAATCCACTAAGACATGAAGTCCACTTCCTCCTTCTCCTCCTTCCCTCTGTCTCCTCATCCCCCCCCCTCCTCATCCTTCCCTCTATCTCCTCACCCCCCCCCCCCCCTCATCCTTCCCTCTATCTCCTCACCCCCCCTCTCCTCATCCTTCCCTCTGTCTCCTCACCCCCCCTCTCCTCATCCTTCCCTCTGTCTCCTCACCCCCCCCTCTCCTCATCCTTCCCTCTATCTCCTCACCCCCCCTCTCCTCATCCTTCCCTCTGTCTCCTCACCCCCCCTCCTCATCCTTCCTTCTGTCTCCTCCTTCCCTCTGTCTCCTCATCCCCCCCTCTCCTCATCCTTCCCTCTGTCTCCTCATCCTCCCCCCTCTCCTCATCCTTCCCTCTGTCTCCTCACCCCCCCCTCTCCTCATCCTTCCCTCTGTCTCCTCACCCCCCCCTCCTCATCCTTCCTTCTGTCTCCTCCTTCCCTCTGCCTCCTCACCCCCCCTCTCCTCATCCTTCCCTCCATCTCCTCCTCCGCTCTGTCTCCTCATCCTTCCCTCTGTCTCCTCATCCTCCCCCCTCTCCTCATCCTTCCCTCTGTCTCCTCATTCCCCCACCCACCCCTCCTCCCACCACACCTTTTTCTTTAACACCCCTAACCTTCCATTTTTCCTCCCTCCCTTTCCCTCTATCTTTCCCATCTCCTTTTTGACTTGTTTCAAGTTATATTTCCTCCCATTTTTTAGTTAAGTTTCCTTTTTTAGTGATTGAGTTTCCTAAATGTTAGTTGTTAAGTTTCCTTTTTTAGTGATTGAGTTTCCTAAATGTTAGTTAAGTTTCTTATTTTTTAGTTGTTAAGTTTCCTTTTTTAGTGGTTGAGTTTCCTAAATGTTAGTTGTTAAGTTTCCTTTTTTAGTGATTGAGTTTCCTAAATGTTAGTTGTTAAGTTTCCTTTTTTAGTGATTCAGTTTCCTAAATGTTAGTTAAGTTTCTTATTTTTTAGTTGTTAAGTTTCCTTTTTTTTACTGATCGAGTTTCCTAAATGTTAGTTGTTAAGTTTCTTATTTTTTAGTTGTTAAGTTTCCTTTTTTAGTGGTTGAGTTTCCTAAATGTTAGTTAAGTTTCTTATTTTTTAGTTGTTAAGTTTCTTATTTTTTAGTTGTTAAGTTTCTTATTTTTTAGTTGTTAAGTTTCCTTTTTTAGTTGTTAAATGTGATTGAACTGTGTTGTGTTTTGATGTCTTCATATAATAAATGAATACAAACTAAACAAAAGAGGTTTCTGTCAGTATGTACAACAGGACGAGAGGAAGCACTAACTCATGTTTTTGTGTGTATGTCCTCATGGCTGCATTAATGGTGTACAACTCATTTTGTTCACAGTTGTGTATCACAGAAGTTACTATGAAGTGTCCCCACAAAAACTTTTGAAATTGCATTTTTTCACACAAACATCATTTAATTCTTCTGCTTCATTTTCAAACACATTCATCATAAACCACCTCAGATAGTAAAGAGACTCGGGACCGGATCCATCCTGATGTATCACAGACTGTAATGGATCTGCAAACTGGGTCCGGATCAGAGTCCATTCGCACAGCGGGATGAATCCAGAATGGATCAGATTTATGGATCAGGATCGCTCCTTGTACTTTGCTGCACAGCTGGTTATAAGCTAACGTTATGGCAGCTAACGTTAGGCTCGAGTGTCCTAAAAAGCCGCTTTCTCTCCGATACAGTTTGATTAAATCATCACTTTGTGTCACACGACAGGTCAGTTGGAAAAACAACAGATTTGTGTTCACTGAAAGTTTTTGTTTTATAAAGAAATCTTTATTTCACATCATTTCATTCAGGAGTAAGAATAAAACTCCCCACTCCACAGAGTAGGTCCGGGGACAATTTCACTGCAGCCAATCAAAGCATACGAGGTGAATAAACCCCTTCAATGATCTTTAACTCTAATTAGCATCACACTAAATCTCCAAAAACAATTCTCCACGGCAAGAGCAGCTAGAGGCTCACAGGTGTGCTGCAGGGAGACAAATTTACACTATTAAAGGTTTTATTAAAAAGACATTTAAAAACAGTTTTACTGATACACACTAAAATACCTGGTACCTCGATCTGCCCCTCTATTGACTACCAGCTTCCTCTACTACTGCCTCTACACAGATCTGAAATTAGGTCATCTATAAATACACAATTTCACAAAAACTTCTGTAAGAAATAAAACTTGAAACCTTCAGATATTCATGCCCAGGATTATGCCGCTCACATGGAGTGAGGTGTGCACCCGCCTCACTCCAATGGCCTGATCCCACTTGTAAAACTGTTTCTACGTGCAGTTGATTGTATATTTACCCCTGGAAGCACTAATTAAAGGCACAACCCCCCCTTTTTCCTTCAGTACCAACTGCCACATTCGTATGAGTTTATTCTCCAAGTGTCGCAGGTCAGTGATGATGGATCTTCTTCACCGCTAACAGCAGCAGAAACACCAGGGCTCACTGACAGAGAGGTCAGGATGTCCTCAGCAGCTCACCTCAGTATCACTGACACTGCTCAGCAGAGCTTCACTCACTTGTATTGAACTCCTTTTCCAAAGTTTTCCAGCCTCCTCCAGAGTAACACCTGGAAGCTTCTCACCGGCTCACTGACAGCTGAGTTACTGACAGCAGCACTGACTACACACAACATTTAAAGGAGCTTGTTGCAGCCCATCAGTGTGATGTTCACTGAACAATGACTTCATAAAGGAAATGGTCATAAACTGTGGCAAAAGCTTCATCTTAAACATTTGAACTTCAGCAACAGTTGAAGACATTCAGACATCAGTTTTAGGCAATTAAGCTCAAAATCATTATTTACACGAACCAAACTAAGGAAACCAGTCAGACTGTCTTAAATTCAAGTTTGGAGTTATGAAACATCCTCATAACTCCAAACACAAAAAGAGTGCAAATGTGCAGGAACCACTGAGAACTGTGTTTGACTCACCGAGTAAGCTTCTGTTTGCATCTCATAACAGAAAGAGGTAACTATTACACCACTCCAGAATAACATGGAGCTGGGATAGGCTCCATCCTATCAGCGGATGGATGGATGGATGGATGGATGGATGGATGGATGGATGGATGGATGGATGGATGGATGGATGAAAAAGTAATGCATCCTAAAAGAAAATAATATTCAACTTCAGCCCTCCGCATTAACAATGGTTAGGCTCAGGTGACAGTTGAGTATTATGAGTGGGGCCCCTTCAAGGCTTGTCCAGCCCTGCTCTAGCTGCAGCATTTTGGATCAGCTGAAGGCTTTTCAGGGAGCTTTTAGGACAGCCTGATAATAACGAATTACAATAGTCCAGCATAGAAGTAATAAATGCATGAATTAGTTTTTCAGCATCACTCTGAGAAAGGATGTTTCTCATTTTGAAAATATTGCGCAAATGCAAAAAAGCGGTCCTACATATTTGTTTAATATGTGCATTGAAGGACAAAAATGACTCCAAGATTTCTCACAGTGTCACTGGAGGCCAAAGTAATGCCATCCAGATCAATCAATCAATCAGTTTTATTAAGTCTAAAATGACCCCTTTCAGGGTATGAGAGTACAGTTAACAAATGTTTTAACCTTTAACCTCTCTTCTTCCTCTCTCCTCCTCCTTCTTCCATCTTTCTCCATCTCTGAGTGAACTTCTCTCTCTTTTCTCTCCCTGGAAACACAGCAGCTGTTCTTTAAGCTAGCAGACACACTGTGTGACAAACTGCACACAAACAGTTTTTGTGTTTGCTGATATTTGAAATTACCTGCAACACGTTACTTGGGTCAATGTCACCAAAAAGTGCGTTTGGGACTTCGTAAATCGCCCCCAAAAAAGTTTCAATTTCCCAACTAATTTCATATCCATTGTATCAAGTTGACCTTTGGCTGTTGTAAATAAATGTTGGTCAAGCTCCCACACTTTGTATGAATTTACTGCAAGCAGGTAAAGAATGAGCTCATTGTAAAATATGTCCACCCTGTCATGGACAAAGTCAAATGAAAATAAATACATTTTCATAACAATGTGATTACAGTGGCTTGCAAAAGTATTCATACCCCTTGAACTTTTTCATATTTTGTCACATTACAACCTCAATCATAAATATTTTTCACTGGAATTTAATGTGAAAGACCAACACAAAGCGGTATACAATTGTGAACCACCTTTTGCTGCAATTACAGCTGCAAGTCTTTTAGGGTATGTCTCCACCAGCTTTGCACATCTAGTGACTGACATTTTTGCCCAGTCACAATTAAGATCTATAATAGGATCTAAGGTGGCACTTATCCGCAAACAGGATAAGTGGAAGAGAATGGATGGATGGAAGGAATCTTGTAGCAACAAGGATGTTACTTAAAAGAAAAAAGAATCTCAGTTGTACTGATGCATTTCTCCCACAGCACGTTAAGGCAGCAGGACACTCCTCTCTCTCTCTCTCTCTCTTTTTTTTCCATTTTGCCCCCTTCTCTGTCTCACTGAGCTCAGGGAGACCCTTCTTCTTTCCAGTGTTTCTGTCTTTATCTCGTCCTCTGTCTGGAGCAGCATCGTGGTGTTCCCAATATTGCCGTGCTGTCTCTGCTCCACCTGGACTCATTGCTTTAAAAAGACAACACAACACTCACCAATGATTGACCCTTTTTAGCAGTATGAGCCTAATTTGAGAAAAAAAAGTTCAAAGAACTCTTAAATTATCACCATCTCATCAAAATATGTAAAAGAAATGAAAGAAAATCCCAACTATACAATACAAAGTCCACCCTGTCATGTGGGGTTTGGCGACAGGGTGGACAATGACAGGGTGGACATTTTTGGATGAATT
Source organism: Archocentrus centrarchus (assembly GCF_007364275.1). NCBI lineage: Eukaryota > Metazoa > Chordata > Actinopteri > Cichliformes > Cichlidae > Archocentrus > Archocentrus centrarchus. Next base: position 994,954 of record NC_044346.1, read on the forward strand.
TAGTATCTAAGAAGCACACGGTGGACCATCAGCTACCAAAGTTATTGGTTATTGAAGGAGACCACCTGCTGTTTTCAAAATATATTTAAACTTTCTGAAAACTTTTTCTATTAATCAGCTTTTCCTCTGACAGGGAGGACATGTTAAGGTTGACCACACCTAACTACCAACATAATTACATGAAAATAAGGAAATATAAGTGTAGCTGCTCACTGTAGCTGCCGCAGTTGTTTCAACCTCCTTGAAGAAAGACAGATTCAGGGTGTTGATGTTACTGATTTCATTAGTTGGTTTCTTAAAGGAGCAATTACTCAATGAGGACAGGGTGGACAGTAGTTTTAGGGACGTGCACAAAATGTTAAATAAAATAATAAGAATAGAGACAAAAAAAATCAAAATGGTTTGTTTTACCCAAGAATTTGGTAAGAGTAATAAGAACAGGAGTTATCTTCAGAACAAAGTTCACCTCATCCGGTTGGCTTTGGTCTCATCGCTGCCATCGACAGACTGATAAGTGTTGTTCACGTCAGCAATCTGAAACAGAGACGAGTGATTCAGGCGTGGCTGATTTGACTTCTCCCCGAGGCCCACCGGAGCATCCCGGACGAACAGCGAGGGCCCATGAACCCGACACTCTTCACAGACTGAAGGACAATCCAAACAGTGGATACAGGCTGAATCTGGATCACAGCTTCCCCCTCTGCAGTTGCACAAGCACAGTCTCATAAGTAGGAAACTAAAATGTCTCTGCTGTACACTGAGCAGCAGTGTGAGTGTTAAAAAGAGAATAATCAATGAAAATGAAAACATCCACATGAAGCTGATTTGAAGGTAAAATGAAGAGTTTTTAATCCTGTTTTTAAGGATCTCTGTCAGAGACGAGACAGAGCCATGGCACTCAAGAGCCACAGACAGAAATATGGGAAAAAATTCAAAGTGCTGGACTTCCTGTTGGGTTTTGCGTGTCTTGCTATGGTGCAGGTATCACATGTAGCTCAAACCATGCACAAGAGGTGCTGCTCTGAAATTTCAGTGATGCATTGGAACAGTTTTGTGTGTAAGATCAATAAAAATATGCACATTTTGACAACTTCAGAGTGCAGAGATTTTGAGCATTTTCACGCTCTTCTGTAAATAATGACTCTGATCCAGCAGGGCCTTCAGTTTGTGATTTGGTACTAAAATAATAAAAGTGAGCTGAGCTGATTTCACAGGAGGACTTTATTTATTTGGTAACTCTGAGATTTAACTAACAGCATCACAGATGTTAGTTTGGGGGATGCCGTGTCACTGTCTGAATATAAAGGAACCTCAGGCAGGATGTTGGGATGCCTCCTGGACCCTCCTGGGTGAGGCGTTTCGGGCGTGTCCAACAATGAGTCAGGCCACGCTGGAGAGATTGTGCCTGTTGAATAGTTTGATATACCTTGGTGTTCCCCAAGAAGAGTTGGAGGTGTGGAGGTGGCAGAGGAGACGGAGGTCTGGACATCTCTGCTTAGACTGCTGCTGCTGCTGCAACCCAGACTGGGATGAGTGCTAGAAAATGGGTGGAAGGAGGGAAACTAGGGAAAGAAGGAGGAGAAGAAGGGAGAAAGTGTAAAAGAGAGACATAATGGTAGCACCACCCTCTGGGTGGAGCCTTTGTGCAGCAGCTGCCTAAAGCAGCCATGGGTACAGAGTGTGAGGTGCAGCTCCAGGACGTTTGGACCTGAACGCCTCGTGATTCACACCACAACTGCAATTCAAAGGAAGATGATGGTTAGAGTTGATGAAGATTGTTGTTCTGATTTCTATAAGGGATTTGACTGAATTTGGTTTCTAATTTGGCTAAGCTGCTCAAACTATTTAAAGGAGCACTGAGATCATCTAGCCAGATGCTCTTAGTGCATCTTGTTTTATACATAGAGGGGATCCGGCTTTTTATAATTAAAATGATATAATTTACCACTTTATATTTGTACTGCTGAGTCCATACAGTCATTTAAATCCTCTCTAAAAACTCACCTTTTTACCTTGGCTTTTGATTCGAGTTCAGTTTGAGTCCCATCAGGTTTTATGTTGTGGTGTCTCTTGTTTTAGTGTGTTAGTTTTAGTTTGTGTTATTGCATCATATTTATTGTGTTTCTTTGTTTTTATGTTCTGTGCTTGATTCTATTTTATTCACCTATGAGGTTATCTTGCTTACTTTTGTAGTTGACCTTGTAAAACACTTTGGTCAACAATGTTGTTTTTAAATGTGCTCTAGAAATAAAATTGACATTGACATAATTTGAGAAAAAACATCAAGTAGTTAAACATTAGAGTTAGTTTGGTAGTAAACTGTTTTAATGAGCTCTGGATCCACCGACCGAGTGAATCCCGAACGAAAATACTCGAAACATGCACGTGTGTGTCCTCATTCGGCCGCTAGAGGGTAGCACGAAACATGAAAACCAGCAGGTGAGGCGTCAGTTCTGCAGAGCGCACCTGCAGCAAACTTCAGAAATGTTAACCCCAGATTAAACATCCAGCAGTTTTCTTTGGGCAACATTTGACCTTGACTGATAGCTTCAGACGCAGGTCCATCTTAGGTGTGCTGTGGCACGTGGGCCACATCTGGCCTGGAGAACATCTGCCAGTGCTGTAACTGTCGCAGTCTGTGCGCTGTATGAGGAAGAGGTGCGTTTTAGTCCCATCAGTTCCAGACACGCTTTTCACCCACAAAGGTGCAAATTTCAGAGCATGTGCTAAACTGTGCATAAATGCTAAACTGTGCTTGATTTGTGTTTTTGCTTATGAAGAAACTGTCATCATAAATTAAGCTTTATATTTAAATTCATAAAGCAGGACATTCCTGCTACGCCCACGTCTTCACTCCCATAATAAAATGTTTTTTTTAACTATCAACTATAACATAACTATAACTATAACTGACCCAAAGCTGAATAACTGGCAGGAAGACAGCTGAGCTGATGTTCAGTGACACACATGGTGTTTCATAGGTTCACGGGCTGAACAGATGCAATAAATGTCATTAAATATGTGCATATGATTCAGTTACAGGGGTCCCCACAAACACATCAGACCTGACAGGTGTGTGTATGACCTCACCTCATTAAATCACTAAAAGCAGGAAGTGCTTGGCAGCCTGTTCATGTTTTATAGTCATGTTTTATTGTTCTCAACAAATCCAACATGTACAGTGATGTGAAAAAGTATTTGCCCCCTTCCTGATTTCTTTTTTTAATCATATGTATCACAGTCACATGTTTCATTAGCAAAATAAGCCAAGAGCAAAAACCACTGGTTCCTAACTTTACAACAGGCATTAGTGCTGTGATAACACACATTTATTTAATGAGGCGGCCTGTTTCATATTCAGGTGCTGGTTTTCATCATGTGCTGTGTTTCACTGACTGAGTCCTTCAGACTGACTCGGTCACTGAAGTCGATGGTCATCCATTAAGAGTTTACCTGTCAGTACCTGCAGGAACAGTACCTGCAGAAACAGTACCTGCACAAACAGTACCTGAAGAAACAGTACCTGCAGGAACAGTACCTGCACAAACAGTACCTGCAGAAACAGTACCTGCAGGAACAGTACCTGCAGAAACAGTACCTGAAGAAACAGTACCTGCAGGAACAGTACCTGCAGAAACAGTACCTGCAGAAACAGTACCTGCAGGAACAGTACCTGCAGAAACAGTACCTGAAGAAACAGTACCTGCAGAAACAGTACCTGAAGAAACAGTACCTGCAGGAACAGTACCTGCAGGAACAGTACCTGCAGAAACAGTACCTGAAGAAACAGTACCTGCAGAAACAGTACCTGAAGAAACAGTACCTGCAGGAACAGTACCTGCACAAACAGTACCTGCAGAAACAGTACCTGCAGGAACAGTACCTGCAGAAACAGTACCTGAAGAAACAGTACCTGCAGAAACAGTACCTGAAGAAACAGTACCTGCAGGAACAGTACCTGCAGGAACAGTACCTGCAGAAACAGTACCTGCACGGCAGTGTCCATTGGTCACTAAGAGCTGTTGTTGCTAGGCAACATGAGCATCTGACAATACTGTTCTATGTAGGCGGGGCTTGTTGCAAATTTTAAAACAAAATGTTCAGTAGAACTCTGATGTCATCACATCGCTTAGTTTCAGCATTTTTAAACAAGACAGACAACACAACACAGCAGCCAGCAGCCAACACAGCAGCCAGCAGCCAACAGACAACACAGCAGCCAGCAGCCAACAGACAACACAGCAGCCAGCAGCCAACAGACAACACAGCAGCCAACAGACAACACAGCAGCCAACAGACAACACAGCAGAAAAGACATCTCAGCATCTCAAATAAAACAGAAATTATCACAGTGAAAGCACAACAACAAAATACTGGAAGAACACAGCTTCGACTGTGAACACCTGAAAGGTAGCTTCATTTCCTCTTTTACAAATTTCTTCCTTTGATTAAAACTTTTCTCAGTTGATTTGGCCCAATTCTCACAGCACAAAAGTGATTTTCACCACTCTTAATGCAGTTCTCCAAACAGTTAAAGCATTTTTCATAACTTATACTCACCTGTGCAAAAGGCAACATGGCGTCAACTACTATATAGTCCATAAAGCCATGCTACATACATTCAGCAGCCACTTTATTAGGTACACTTGTTGGTCGCTCGACCTCAAAAAAAGTTTGAGGTCATTTGATTGAAACACTAACACAATGCTGGACAGTATTCAGGGAAATGAGAGCTGGAGAGTTGTGAGTGACAAAAGTGTGAGAATTGCTCCAAATCGATTGAGAAGAAACTGTAACAGCACTTTAAAAAAAAAAGAGATTTTCATGGGAGGCTAATAATTCTGTCCTGATCTGTTGCTTCATTTCTTGGTGGAAAAGCCACAATGAACAGGTCAAACTCCAGAGCAGGACTGGTGAGCACCTCGCCCTTCACAACCGTCTCAGAGCTCATCGCGCTGCGCGAGGCCTTTAAGTCCCTGCAGGTGGAAAACTACAAGCTCAAAGAAGATGTGCAACGAGTTCAACATCAACTTAAAGAGGAAGAAAAAGGGAAAATGGAGGCAAAGATGGAAGTAGAGAACATAAAGAAGGAGCTGAGAGCAGTAAAGAAAGAATTAGAAGAAGAAAGAAAAGGAAAAGAGCATGTGGAGAAGGATGCAGAAGATCTCAAAAAGAAACTACAGGAAGTGGAAGAAGCTCTAGAGGAGGAAGTCAAAGGAAGACTGGAGGCTGAAAATGAAAATGGGAAAATAAAGAAGGACCTGTTAATATTATTGAAGGCACTGGAAGAGGAGGTAAGGGAGGTGCAAAAAACAAAACATGACTGTGAAAATGCAAAGGAGGAAGTGGACACTGTTAATAAAAAACTGTTAGAGGTGAAGAACACATTAGAAAAAGAGAGAAGAGAAAGAGAGTGGGCAGAGTACGAAACCAAAAGTGTGAAGCAGAAGCTACAGGAAGTGGAAGAAGCCCTAGAAGAGGAAGTCAAAGGAAGACTGGAGGCTGAAAATGAAAATGGGAAAATAAAGGAGGACTTGTTACAATTATTCAAAGCATTTGAAGAGGAGGAAAGGGAGCAGGCAGAGGACGACACCAAAACTGGGAAGCAGAAACTGCGGGAAGTGCAGCGTGTGCTCCAAGAAGAAATGAAAGAAAAGCTGATGGCCAAAAAAGACTCAGAAGATCTAAAAAATGAATTATTGGCCACAAAACAAAAACTAGAGGAGGAAAAAATAGAAGTTTTTATGAATACAAACATGCCCAAGACTGAAATGACAGCAAAAGACTGTAAAACAGCTCTCAAACAGCTGAAACTAGAACACAAAGCAGCCAAGAAGAATTTGAAAGTGAAAGCAAAAGAGGCCAAAAAGAAACTGAAAGGAAAAGTGAAAGAGGCCGAGCAGCAGCTGCTGAACACAATGAAAGAACTGAAGAAGCAGAAGAAATCCACTAAGACATGAAGTCCACTTCCTCCTTCTCCTCCTTCCCTCTGTCTCCTCATCCCCCCCTCTCCTCATCCTTCCCTCTGTCTCCTCCTTCCCTCTGTTTCCTCATCCTCCCCCCTCTCCTCATCCTTCCCTCTGTCTCCTCCTTCCCTCTGTCTCCTCACCCCCCCCCTCTCTCCTCATCCTTCCCTCTGTCTCCTCACCCCCCCTCTCTCCTCATCCTTCCCTCTGTCTCCTCCTTCCCTGTCTCCTCATTCTCCCCCCTCTCCTCATCCTTCCCTCTGTCTCCTCCTTCCCTCTGTCTCCTCACCCCCCCCTCTCCTCATCCTTCCCTCTGTCCCTCCTTCCCTCTGTCTCCTCACCCCCCCTCTCCTCATCCTTCCCTCTGTCTCCTCCTTCCCTCTGTCTCCTCACCCCCCCCCTCTCCTCATCCTTCCCTCTGTCTCCTCATCCTCCCCCCTCTCCTCATCCTTCCCTCTGTCTCCTCATCCCCCCCCCTCATCATTCCCTCTGTCTCCTCACCCCCCCCTCCTCCCACCACGCCTTTTTCTTTAACACCCCTAACCTTCCATTTTTCCTCCCTCCCTTTCCCTCTATCTTTCCCATCTCCTTTTTGACTTGTTTCAAGTTATATTTCCTCCCATTTTTTAGTTAAGTTTCCTTTTTTAGTGGTTGAGTTTCCTAAATGTTAGTTAAGTTTCTTATTTTTTAGTTGTTAAGTTTCCTTTTTTAGTGGTCGAGTTTCATAAATGTTAGTTAATTTTCTTATTTTTAGTTGTTAAGTTTCCTTTTTTAGTGGTTGAGTTTCCTAAATGTTAGTTAAGTTTCTTATTTTTTAGTTGTTAAGTTTCCTTTTTTAGTGGTTGAGTTTCCTAAATGTTAGTTAAGTTTCTTATTTTTAGTTGTTAAGTTTCCTTTTTTTTAGTGATTGAGTTTCCTAAATGTTAGTTAAGTTTCTTATTTTTTAGTTGTTAAGTTTCCTTTTTTTAATGATTGAGTTTCCTAAATTTTAGTTGTTAAGTTTCCTTTTTTAGTGGTTGAGTTTCCTAAATGTTAGTTAAGTTTCTTATTTTTTAGTTGTTAAGTTTCTTATTTTTTAGTTGTTAAGTTTCCTTTTTTAGTGGTTGAGTTTCCTAAATGTTAGTTAAGTTTCTTATTTTTTAGTTGTTAAGTTTCTTATTTTTTAGTTGTTAAGTTTCCTTTTTTAGTTGTTAAATGTGATTGAACTGTGTTGTGTTTTGATGTCTTCATATAATAAATGAATACAAAGTAAACAAAAGAGGTTTCTGTCAGTATGTTCAACAGGACGAGAGGAAGCACTAACTCATGTTTTTGTGTGTATGTCCTCATGGCTGCATTAATGGTGTACAACTCATTTTGTTCACAGTTGTGTATCACAGAAGTTACTATGAAGTGTCCCCACAAAAACTTTTGAAATTGCATTTTTTCACACAAACATCATTTAATTCTTCTGCTTCATTTTCAAACACATTCATCATAAACCACCTCAGATAGTAAAGAGACTCGGGACCAGATCCATCCTGATGTATCACAGACTGTAATGGATCTGCAAACTGGGTCCGGATCGGAGTCCATTCGCACAGCGGGATGAATCCAGAATGGATCAGATTTATGGATCAGGATCGCTCCTTGTACTTTGCTGCACAGCTGGTTATAAGCTAACGTTATGGCAGCTAACGTTAGGCTCGAGTGTCCTAAAAAGCCGCTTTCTCTCCGATACAGTTTGATTAAATCATCACTTTGTGTCACACGACAGGTCAGTTGGAAAAACAACAGATTTGTGTTCACTGAAAGTTTTTGTTTTATAAAGAAATCTTTATTTCACATCATTTCATTCAGGAGTAAGAATAAAACTCCCCACTCCACAGAGTAGGTCCGGGGACAATTTCACTGCAGCCAATCAAAGCATACGAGGTGAATAAACCCCTTCAATGATCTTTAACTCTAATTAGCATCACACTAAATCTCCAAAAACAATTCTCCACGGCAAGAGCAGCTAGAGGCTCACAGGTGTGCTGCAGGGAGACAAATTTACACTATTAAAGGTGTTATTAAAAAGACATTTAAAAACAGTTTTACTGATACACACTAAAATACCTGGTACCTCGATCTGCCCCTCTATTGACTACCAGCTTCCTCTACTACTGCCTCTACACAGATCTGAAATTAGGTCATCTATAAATACACAATTTCACAAAAACTTCTGTAAGAAATAAAACTTGAAACCTTCAGATATTCATGCCCAGGATTATGCCGCTCACATGGAGTGAGGTGTGCACCCGCCTCACTCCAATGGCCTGATCCCACTCGTAAAACTGTTTCTACGTGCAGTTGATTGTATATTTACCCCTGGAAGCACTAATTAAAGGCACAACCCCCCCCTTTTTCCTTCAGTACCAACTGCCACATTCGTATGAGTTTATTCTCCAAGTGTCGCAGGTCAGTGATGATGGATCTTCTTCACCGCTAACAGCAGCAGAAACACCAGGGCTCACTGACAGAGAGGTCAGGATGTCCTCAGCAGCTCACCTCAGTATCACTGACACTGCTCAGCAGAGCTTCACTCACTTGTATTGAACTCCTTTTCCAAAGTTTTCCAGCCTCCTCCAGAGTAACACCTGGAAGCTTCTCACCGGCTCACTGACAGCTGAGTTACTGACAGCAGCACTGACTACACACAACATTTAAAGGAGCTTGTTGCAGCCCATCAGTGTGATGTTCACTGAACAATGACTTCATAAAGGAAATGGTCATAAACTGTGGCAAAAGCTTCATCTTAAACATTTGAACTTCAGCAACAGTTGAAGACATTCAGACATCAGTTTTAGGCAATTAAGCTCAAAATCATTATTTACACGAACCAAACTAAGAAAACCAGTCAGACTGTCTTAAATTCAAGTTTGGAGTTATGAAACATCCTCATAACTCCAAACACAAAAAGAGTGCAAATGTGCAGGAACCACTGAGAACTGTGTTTGACTCACCGAGTAAGCTTCTGTTTGCATCTCATAACAGAAAGAGGTAACTATTACAACACTCCAGAATAACATGGAGCTGGGATAGGCTCCATCCTATCAGCGGATGGATGGATGGATGGATGGATGGATGGATGGATGGATGGATGGATGGATGGATGGATGGATGGATGGAAAAGTAATGCATCCTAAAGAAAATAATATTCAACTTCAGCCCTCAGCATTAACAATGGTTAGGCTCAGGTGACAGTGGAGTATTATGAGTGGGGCCCCTTCAAGGCTTGTCCAGCCCTGCTCTAGCTGCAGCATTTTGGATCAGCTGAAGGCTTTTCAGGGAGCTTTTAGGACAGCCTGATAATAACGAATTACAATAGTCCAGCATAGAAGTAATAAATGCATGAATTAGTTTTTCAGCATCACTCTGAGAAAGGATGTTTCTCATTTTGAAAATATTGCGCAAATGCAAAAAAGCGGTCCTACATATTTGTTTAATATGTGCATTGAAGGACAAAAATGACTCCAAGATTTCTCACAGTGTCACTGGAGGCCAAAGTAATGCCATCCAGATCAATCAATCAATCAGTTTTATTAAGTCTAAAATGACCCCTTTCAGGGTATGAGAGTACAGTTAACAAATGTTTTAACCTTTAACCTCTCTTCTTCCTCTCTCCTCCTCCTTCTTCCATCTTTCTCCATCTCTGAGTGAACTTCTCTCTCTTTTCTCTCCCTGGAAACACAGCAGCTGTTCTTTAAGCTAGCAGACACACTGTGTGACAAACTGCACACAAACAGTTTTTGTGTTTGCTGATATTTGAAATTACCTGCAACACGTTACTTGGGTCAATGTCACCAAAAAGTGCGTTTGGGACTTCGTAAATCGCCCCCAAAAAAGTTTCAATTTCCCAACTAATTTCATATCCATTGTATCAAGTTGACCTTTGGCTGTTGTAAATAAATGTTGGTCAAGCTCCCACACTTTGTATGAATTTACTGCAAGCAGGTAAAGAATGAGCTCATTGTAAAATATGTCCACCCTGTCATGGACAAAGTCAAATGAAAATAAATACATTTTCATAACAATGTGATTACAGTGGCTTGCAAAAGTATTCATACCCCTTGAACTTTTTCATATTTTGTCACATTACAACCTCAATCATAAATATTTTTTACTGGAATTTAATGTGAAAGACCAACACAAAGCAGTATACAATTGTGAACCACCTTTTGCTGCAATTACAGCTGCAAGTCTTTTAGGGTATGTCTCCACCAGCTTTGCACATCTAGTGACTGACATTTTTGCCCAGTCACAATTAAGATCTATAATAGGATCTAAGGTGGCACTTATCCGCAAACAGGATAAGTGGAAGAGAATGGATGGATGGAAGGAATCTTGTAGCAACAAGGATGTTACTTAAAAGAAAAAAGAATCTCAGTTGTACTGATGCATTTCTCCCACAGCAAGTTAAGGCAGCAGGACACTCCTCTCTGTCTCTCTCTCTCTCTTTTTTTTTCCATTTTGCCCCCTTCTCTGTCTCACTGAGCTCAGGGAGACCCTTCTTCTTTCCAGTGTTTCTGTCTTTATCTCGTCCTCTGTCTGGAGCAGCATCATGGTGTTCCCAATATTGCCGTGCTGTCTCTGCTCCACCTGGACTCATTGCTTTAAAAAGACAACACAACACTCACCAATGATTGACCCTTTTTAGCAGTATGAGCCTAATTTGAGAAAAAAAAGTTCAAAGAACTCTTAAATTATCACCATCTCATCAAAATATGTAAAAGAAATGAAAGAAAATCCCAACTATACAATACAAAGTCCACCCTGTCATGTGGGGTTTGGCGACAGGGTGGACAATGACAGGGTGGACATTTTTGGATGAATTTAGTATCTAAGAAGCACACGGTGGACCATCAGCTACCAAAGTTATTGGTTATTGAAGGAGACCACCTGCTGTTTTCAAAATATATTTAAACTTTCTGAAAACTTTTTCTATTAATCAGCTTTTCCTCTGACAGGGAGGACATGTTAAGGTTGACCACACCTAACTACCAACATAATTACATGAAAATAAGGAAATATAAGTGTAGCTGCTCACTGTAGCTGCCGCAGTTGTTTCAACCTCCTTGAAGAAAGACAGATTCAGGGTGTTGATGTTACTGATTTCATTAGTTGGTTCTTAAAGGAGCAATTACTCAATGAGGACAGGGTGGACAGTAGTTTTAGGGACGTGCACAAAATGTTAAATAAAATAATAAGAATAGAGACAAAAAAAATCAAAATGGTTTGTTTTACCCAAGAATTTGGTAAGAGTAATAAGAACAGGAGTTATCTTCAGAACAAAGTTCACCTCATCCGGTTGGCTTTGGTCTCATCGCTGCCATCGACAGACTGATAAGTGTTGTTCACGTCAGCAATCTGAAACAGAGACGAGTGATTCAGGCGTGGCTGATTTGACTTCTCCCCGAGGCCCACCGGAGCATCCCGGACGAACAGCGAGGGCCCATGAACCCGACACTCTTCACAGACTGAAGGACAAACCAAACAGTGGATACAGGCTGAATCTGGATCACAGCTTCCCCCTCTGCAGTTGCACAAGCACAGTCTCATAAGTAGGAAACTAAAATGTCTCTGCTGTACACTGAGCAGCAGTGTGAGTGTTAAAAACAGAATAATCAATGAAAATGAAAACATCCACATGAAGCTGATTTGAAGGTAAAATGAAGAGTTTTTAATCCTGTTTTTAAGGATCTCTGTCAGAGACGAGACAGAGCCATGGCACTCAAGAGCCACAGACAGAAATATGGGAAAAAATTCAAAGTGCTGGACTTCCTGTTGGGTTTTGCGTGTCTTGCTATGGTGCAGGTATCACATGAAGCTCAAACCATGCACAAGAGGTGCTGCTCTGAAATTTCAGTGATGCATTGGAACAGTTTTGTGTGTAAGATCAATAAAAATATGCACATTTTGACAACTTCAGAGTGCAGAGATTTTGAGCATTTTCACGCTCTTCTGTAAATAATGACTCTGATCCAGCAGGGCCTTCAGTTTGTGATTTGGTACTAAAATAATAAAAGTGAGCTGAGCTGATTTCACAGGAGGACTTTATTTATTTGGTAACTCTGAGATTTAACTAACAGCATCACAGATGTTAGTTTGGGGGATGCCGTGTCACTGTCTGAATATAAAGGAACCTCAGGCAGGATGTTGGGATGCCTCCTGGACCCTCCTGGGTGAGGCGTTTCGGGCGTGTCCAACAATGAGTCAGGCCACGCTGGAGAGATTGTGCCTGTTGAATAGTTTGATATACCTTGGTGTTCCCCAAGAAGAGTTGGAGGTGTGGAGGTGGCAGAGGAGACGGAGGTCTGGACATCTCTGCTTAGACTGCTGCTGCTGCTGCAACCCAGACTGGGATGAGTGCTAGAAAATGGGTGGAAGGAGGGAAACTAGGGAAAGAAGGAGGAGAAGAAGGGAGAAAGTGTAAAAGAGAGACATAATGGTAGCACCACCCTCTGGGTGGAGCCTTTGTGCAGCAGCTGCCTAAAGCAGCCATGGGTACAGAGTGTGAGGTGCAGCTCCAGGACGTTTGGACCTGAACGCCTCGTGATTCACACCACAACTGCAATTCAAAGGAAGATGATGGTTAGAGTTGATGAAGATTGTTGTTCTGATTTCTATAAGGGATTTGACTGAATTTGGTTTCTAATTTGGCTAAGCTGCTCAAACTATTTAAAGGAGCACTGAGATCATCTAGCCAGATGCTCTTAGTGCATCTTGTTTTATACATAGAGGGGATCCGGCTTTTTATAATTAAAATTATATAATTTACCACTTTATATTTGTACTGCTGAGTCCATACAGTCATTTAAATCCTCTCAAAAACTCACCTTTTTACATTGGCTTTTGATTCGAGTTCAGTTTGAGTCCCATCAGGTTTTATGTTGTGGTGTCTCTTGTTTTAGTGTGTTAGTTTTAGTTTGTGTTATTGCATCATATTTATTGTGTTTCTTTGTTTTTATGTTCTGTGCTTGATTCTATTTTATTCACCTATGAGGTTATCTTGCTTACTTTTGTAGTTGATCTTGTAAAACACTTTGGTCAACAATGTTGTTTTTAAATGTGCTCTAGAAATAAAATTGACATTGACATAATTTGAGAAAAAACATCAAGTAGTTAAACATTAGAGTTAGTTTGGTAGTAAACTGTTTTAATGAGCTCTGGATCCACCGACCGAGTGAATCCCGAACGAAAATACTCGAAACATGCACGTGTGTGTCCTCATTCGGCCGCTAGAGGGTAGCACGAAACATGAAAACCAGCAGGTGAGGCGTCAGTTCTGCAGAGCGCACCTGCAGCAAACTTCAGAAATGTTAACCCCAGATTAAACATCCAGCAGTTTTCTTTGGGCAACATTTGACTTGACTGATAGCTTCAGACGCAGGTCCATCTTAGGTGTGCTGTGGCACGTGGGCCACATCTGGCCTGGAGAACATCTGCCAGTGCTGTAACTGTCGCAGTCTGTGCGCTGTATGAGGAAGAGGTGCGTTTTAGTCCCATCAGTTCCAGACACGCTTTTCACCCACAAACGTGCAAATTTCAGAGCATGTGCTAAACTGTGCATAAATGCTAAACTGTGCTTGATTTGTGTTTTTGCTTATGAAGAAACTGTCATCATAAATTAAGCTTTATATTTAAATTCATAAAGCAGGACATTCCTGCTACGCCCACGTCTTCACTCCCATAATAAAATGTTTTTTTTAACTATCAACTATAACATAACTATAACTATAACTGACCCAAAGCTGAATAACTGGCAGGAAGACAGCTGAGCTGATGTTCAGTGACACACATGGTGTTTCATAGGTTCACGGGCTGAACAGATGCAATAAATGTCATTAAATATGTGCATATGATTCAGTTACCGGGGTCCCCACAAACACATCAGACCTGACAGGTGTGTGTATGACCTCACCTCATTAAATCACTAAAAGCAGGAAGTGCTTGGCAGCCTGTTCATGTTTTATAGTCGTGTTTTATTGTTCTCAACAAATCCAACATGTACAGTGATGTGAAAAAGTATTTGCCCCCTTCCTGATTTCTTTTTTTAATCATATGTATCACAGTCACATGTTTCATTAGCAAAATAAGCCAAGAGCAAAAACCACTGGTTCCTAACTTTACAACAGGCATTAGTGCTGTGATAACACACATTTATTTAATGAGGCGGCCTGTTTCATATTCAGGTGCTGGTTTTCATCACGTGCTGTGTTTCACTGACTGAGTCCTTCAGACTGACTCGGTCACTGAAGTCGATGGTCATCCATTAAGAGTTTACCTGTCAGTACCTGCAGGAACAGTACCTGCAGAAACAGTACCTGCACAAACAGTACCTGAAGAAACAGTACCTGCAGGAACAGTACCTGCACAAACAGTACCTGCAGAAACAGTACCTGCAGGAACAGTACCTGCAGAAACAGTACCTGAAGAAACAGTACCTGCAGGAACAGTACCTGCAGAAACAGTACCTGCAGGAACAGTACCTGCAGAAACAGTACCTGCACGGCAGTGTCCATTGGTCACTAAGAGCTGTTGTTGCTAGGCAACATGAGCATCTGACAATACTGTTCTATGTAGGCGGGGCTTGTTGCAAATTTTAAAACAAAATGTTCAGTAGAACTCTGATGTCATCACATCGCTTAGTTTCAGCATTTTTAAACAAGACAGACAACACAACACAGCAGCCAGCAGCCAACACAGCAGCCAGCAGACAACAGACAACACAGCAGCCAGCAGCCAACAGACAACACAGCAGCCAGCAGCCAACAGACAACACAGCAGCCACCAGACAACACAGCAGCCAACAGACAACACAGCAGAAAAGACATCTCAGCATCTCAAATAAAACAGAAATTATCACAGTGAAAGCACAACAACAAAATACTGGAAGAACACAGCTTCGACTGTGAACACCTGAAAGGTAGCTTCATTTCCTCTTTTACAAATTTCTTCCTTTGATTAAAACTTTTCTCAGTTGATTTGGCCCAATTCTCACAGCACAAAAGTGATTTTCACCACTCTTAATGCAGTTCTCCAAACAGTTAAAGCATTTTTCATAACTTATACTCACCTGTGCAAAAGGCAACATGGCGTCAACTACTATATAGTCCATAAAGCCATGCTACATACATTCAGCAGCCACTTTATTAGGTACACTTGTTTGTTCGCTCGACCTCAAAAAAAGTTTGAGCTCATTTGATTGAAACACTAACACAATGCTGGACAGTATTCAGGGAAATGAGAGCTGGAGAGTTGTAAGTGACAAAAGTGTGAGAATTGCTCCAAATCGATTGAGAAGAAACTGTAACAGCACTTTAAAAAAAAAAGAGATTTTCATGGGAGGCTAATAATTCTGTCCTGATCTGTTGCTTCATTTCTTGGTGGAAAAGCCACAATGAACAGGTCAAACTCCAGAGCAGGACTGGTGAGCACCTCGCCCTTCACAACCGTCTCAGAGCTCATCGCGCTGCGCGAGGCCTTTAAGTCCCTGCAGGTGGAAAACTACAAGCTCAAAGAAGATGTGCAACGAGTTCAACATCAACTTAAAGAGGAAGAAAAAGGGAAAATGGAGGCAAAGATGGAAGTAGAGAACATAAAGAAGGAGCTGAGAGCAGTAAAGAAAGAATTAGAAGAAGAAAGAAAAGGAAAAGAGCATGTGGAGAAGGATGCAGAAGATCTCAAAAAGAAACTACAGGAAGTGGAAGAAGCTCTAGAGGAGGAAGTCAAAGGAAGACTGGAGGCTGAAAATGAAAATGGGAAAATAAAGAAGGACCTGTTAATATTATTGAAGGCACTGGAAGAGGAGGTAAGGGAGGTGCAAAAAACAAAACATGACTGTGAAAATGCAAAGGAGGAAGTGGACACTGTTAATAAAAAACTGTTAGAGGTGAAGAACACATTAGAAAAAGAGAGAAGAGAAAGAGAGTGGGCAGAGTACGAAACCAAAAGTGTGAAGCAGAAGCTACAGGAAGTGGAAGAAGCCCTAGAAGAGGAAGTCAAAGGAAGACTGGAGGCTGAAAATGAAAATGGGAAAATAAAGGAGGACTTGTTACAATTATTCAAAGCATTTGAAGAGGAGGAAAGGGAGCAGGCAGAGGACGACACCAAAACTGGGAAGCAGAAACTGCGGGAAGTGCAGCGTGTGCTCCAAGAAGAAATGAAAGAAAAGCTGATGGCCAAAAAAGACTCAGAAGATCTAAAAAATGAATTATTGGCCACAAAACAAAAACTAGAGGAGGAAAAAATAGAAGCTTTTATAAATACAAACATGCCCGAGACTGAAATGACAGCAAAAGACTGTAAAACAGCTTCTCAAACAGCTGAAACTAGAACACAAGAAGCAGCCAAGAAGAATTTGAAAGTGAAAGCAAAAGAGGCCAAAAAGAAACTGAAAGGAAAAGTGAAAGAGGCCGAGCAGCAGCTGCTGAACACAATGAAAGAGCTGAAGAAGCAGAAGAAATCCACTAAGACATGAAGTCCACTTCCTCCTTCTCCTCCTTCCCTCTGTCTCCATCATCCCCCCCTCTCCTCATCCTTCCTCTGTCTCCTCCTTCCCCTCTGTTTCCTCATACCTCCCCCCTCTCCTCATCCTTCCCTCTGTCTCCTCCTTCCCTCTGTCTCCTCACCCCCCCCCTTCCTCTCCTCATCCTTCCTCTGTCTCCTCACCCCCCCTCTCTCCTCATCCTTCCCTCTGTCTCCTCCTTCCCTGTCTCCTCATTCTCCCCCCTCTCCTCATCCTTCCCTCTGTCTCCTCCTTCCCTCTGTCTCCTCACCCCCCCCTCTCCTCATCCTTCCCTCTGTCTCCTCCTTCCCTCTGTCTCCTCACCCCCGCTCTCCTCATCCTTCCCTCTGTCTCCTCCTTCCCTCTGTCTCCTCACCCCCCCTCTCCTCATCCTTCCCTCTGTCTCCTCATCCTCCCCCTCTCCTCATCCTTCCCTCTGTCTCCTCATCCCCCCCCCTCATCATTCCCTCTGTCTCCTCACCCCCCCTCCTCCCACCACGCCTTTTTCTTTAACACCCCTAACCTTCCATTTTTCCTCCCTCCCTTTCCCTCTATCTTTCCCATCTCCTTTTTGACTTGTTTCAAGTTATATTTCCTCCCATTTTTTAGTTAAGTTTCCTTTTTTAGTGGTTGAGTTTCCTAAATGTTAGTTAAGTTTCTTATTTTTTAGTTGTTAAGTTTCATTTTTTAGTGGTTGAGTTTCCTAAATGTTAGTTAAGTTTCTTATTTTTTAGTTGTTAAGTTTCCTTTTTTAGTGGTTGAGTTTCCTAAATGTTAGTTAAGTTTCTTATTTTTTAGTTGTTAAGTTTCCTTTTTTAGTGGTTGAGTTTCCTAAATGTTAGTTAAGTTTCTTATTTTTTAGTTGTTAAGTTTCCTTTTTTTTAGTGATTGAGTTTCCTAAATGTTAGTTAAGTTTCTTATTTTTTAGTTGTTAAGTTTCTTATTTTTTAGTTGTTAAGTTTCCTTTTTTAGTTGTTAAATGTGATTGAACTGTGTTGTGTTTTGATGTCTTCATATAATAAATGAATACAAAGTAAACAAAAGAGGTTTCTGTCAGTATGTTCAACAGGACGAGAGGAAGCACTAACTCATGTTTTGTGTGTATGTCCTCATGGCTGCATTAATGGTGTACAACTCATTTTGTTCACAGTTGTGTATCACAGAAGTTACTATGAAGTGTCCCCACAAAAACTTTTGAAATTGCATTTTTTCACACAAACATCATTTAATTCTTCTGCTTCATTTTCAAACACATTCATCATAAACCACCTCAGATAGTAAAGAGACTCGGGACCAGATCCATCCTGATGTATCACAGACTGTAATGGATCTGCAAACTGGGTCCGGATCAGGAGTCCATTCGCACAGCGGGATGAATCCAGAATGGATCAGATTTATGGATCAGGATCGCTCCTTGTACTTTGCTGCACAGCTGGTTATAAGCTAACGTTATGGCAGCTAACGTTAGGCTCGAGTGTCCTAAAAAGCCGCTTTCTCTCC
Organism: Archocentrus centrarchus; assembly: GCF_007364275.1. Lineage (NCBI taxonomy): Eukaryota > Metazoa > Chordata > Actinopteri > Cichliformes > Cichlidae > Archocentrus > Archocentrus centrarchus. The sequence continues at coordinate 1,012,948 of NC_044346.1, forward strand.
GATACAGTTTGATTAAATCATCACTTTGTGTCACACGACAGGTCAGTTGGAAAAACAACAGATTTGTGTTCACTGAAAGTTTTTGTTTTATAAAGAAATCTTTATTTCACATCATTTCATTCAGGAGTAAGAATAAAACTCCCCACTCCACAGAGTAGGTCCGGGGACAATTTCACTGCAGCCAATCAAAGCATACGAGGTGAATAAACCCCTTCAATGATCTTTAACTCTAATTAGCATCACACTAAATCTCCAAAAACAATTCTCCACGGCAAGAGCAGCTAGAGGCTCACAGGTGTGCTGCAGGGAGACAAATTTACACTATTAAAGGTTTTATTAAAAAGACATTTAAAAACAGTTTTACTGATACACACTAAAATACCTGGTACCTCGATCTGCCCCTCTATTGACTACCAGCTTCCTCTACTACTGCCTCTACACAGATCTGAAATTAGGTCATCTATAAATACACAATTTCACAAAAACTTCTGTAAGAAATAAAACTTGAAACCTTCAGATATTCATGCCCAGGATTATGCCGCTCACATGGAGTGAGGTGTGCACCCGCCTCACTCCAATGGCCTGATCCCACTCGTAAAACTGTTTCTACGTGCAGTTGATTGTATATTTACCCCTGGAAGCACTAATTAAAGGCACAACCCCCCCTTTTTCCTTCAGTACCAACTGCCACATTCGTATGAGTTTATTCTCCAAGTGTCGCAGGTCAGTGATGATGGATCTTCTTCACCGCTAACAGCAGCAGAAACACCAGGGCTCACTGACAGAGAGGTCAGGATGTCCTCAGCAGCTCACCTCAGTATCACTGACACTGCTCAGCAGAGCTTCACTCACTTGTATTGAACTCCTTTTCCAAAGTTTTCCAGCCTCCTCAAGAGTAACACCTGGAAGCTTCTCACCGGCTCACTGACAGCTGAGTTACTGACAGCAGCACTGACTACACACAACATTTAAAGGAGCTTGTTGCAGCCCATCAGTGTGATATTCACTGAACAATGACTTCATAAAGGAAATGGTCATAAACTGTGGCAAAAGCTTCATCTTAAACATTTGAACTTCAGCAACAGTTGAAGACATTCAGACATCAGTTTTAGGCAATTAAGCTCAAAATCATTATTTACACGAACCAAACTAAGGAAACCAGTCAGACTGTCTTAAATTCAAGTTTGGAGTTATGAAACATCCTCATAACTCCAAACACAAAAAGAGTGCAAATGTGCGGGAACCACTGAGAACTGTGTTTGACTCACCGAGTAAGCTTCTGTTTGCATCTCATAACAGAAAGAGGTAACTATTACAACACTCCAGAATAACATGGAGCTGGGATAGGCTCCATCCTATCAGCGGATGGATGGATGGATGGATGGATGGATGGATGGATGGATGGATGGATGGATGGATGGATGGATGGATGGATGAAAAAGTAATGCATCCTAAAAGAAAATAATATTCAACTTCAGCCCTCAGCATTAACAATGGTTAGGCTCAGGTGACAGTGGAGTATTATGAGTGGGGCCCCTTCAAGGCTTGTCCAGCCCTGCTCTAGCTGCAGCATTTTGGATCAGCTGAAGGCTTTTCAGGGAGCTTTTAGGACAGCCTGATAATAACGAATTACAATAGTCCAGCATAGAAGTAATAAATGCATGAATTAGTTTTTCAGCATCACTCTGAGAAAGGATGTTTCTCATTTTGAAAATATTGCGCAAATGCAAAAAAGCGGTCCTACATATTTGTTTAATATGTGCATTGAAGGACAAAAATGACTCCAAGATTTCTCACAGTGTCACTGGAGGCCAAAGTAATGCCATCCAGATCAATCAATCAATCAGTTTTATTAAGTCTAAAATGACCCCTTTCAGGGTATGAGAGTACAGTTAACAAATGTTTTAACCTTTAACCTCTCTTCTTCCTCTCTCCTCCTCCTTCTTCCATCTTTCTCCATCTCTGAGTGAACTTCTCTCTCTTTTCTCTCCCTGGAAACACAGCAGCTGTTCTTTAAGCTAGCAGACACACTGTGTGACAAACTGCACACAAACAGTTTTTGTGTTTGCTGATATTTGAAATTACCTGCAACACGTTACTTGGGTCAATGTCACCAAAAAGTGCGTTTGGGACTTCGTAAATCGCCCCCAAAAAAGTTTCAATTTCCCAACTAATTTCATATCCATTGTATCAAGTTGACCTTTGGCTGTTGTAAATAAATGTTGGTCAAGCTCCCACACTTTGTATGAATTTACTGCAAGCAGGTAAAGAATGAGCACATTGTAAAATATGTCCACCCTGTCATGGACAAAGTCAAATGAAAATAAATACATTTTCATAACAATGTGATTGCAGTGGCTTGCAAAAGTATTCATACCCCTTGAACTTTTTCATATTTTGTCACATTACAACCTCAATCATAAATATTTTTCACTGGAATTTAATGTGAAAGACCAACACAAAGCGGTATACAATTGTGAACCACCTTTTGCTGCAATTACAGCTGCAAGTCTTTTAGGGTATGTCTCCACCAGCTTTGCACATCTAGTGACTGACATTTTTGCCCAGTCACAATTAAGATCTATAATAGGATCTAAGGTGGCACTTATCCGCAAACAGGATAAGTGGAAGAGAATGGATGGATGGAAGGAATCTTGTAGCAACAAGGATGTTACTTAAAAGAAAAAAGAATCTCAGTTGTACTGATGCATTTCTCCCACAGCAAGTTAAGGCAGCAGGACACTCCTCTCTGTCTCTCTCTCTCTCTTTTTTTTTTCCATTTTGCCCCCTTCTCTGTCTCACTGAGCTCAGGGAGACCCTTCTTCTTTCCAGTGTTTCTGTCTTTATCTCGTCCTCTGTCTGGAGCAGCATCATGGTGTTCCCAATATTGCCGTGCTGTCTCTGCTCCACCTGGACTCATTGCTTTAAAAAGACAACACAACACTCACCAATGATTGACCCTTTTTAGCAGTATGAGCCTAATTTGAGAAAAAAAAGTTCAAAGAACTCTTAAATTATCACCATCTCATCAAAATATGTAAAAGAAATGAAAGAAAATCCCAACTATACAATACAAAGTCCACCCTGTCATGTGGGGTTTGGCGACAGGGTGGACAATGACAGGGTGGACATTTTTGGATGAATTTAGTATCTAAGAAGCACACGGTGGACCATCAGCTACCAAAGTTATTGGTTATTGAAGGAGACCACCTGCTGTTTTCAAAATATATTTAAACTTTCTGAAAACTTTTTCTATTAATCAGCTTTTCCTCTGACAGGGAGGACATGTTAAGGTTGACCACACCTAACTACCAACATAATTACATGAAAATAAGGAAATATAAGTGTAGCTGCTCACTGTAGCTGCCGCAGTTGTTTCAACCTCCTTGAAGAAAGACAGATTCAGGGTGTTGATGTTACTGATTTCATTAGTTGGTTTCTTAAAGGAGCAATTACTCAATGAGGACAGGGTGGACAGTAGTTTTAGGGACGTGCACAAAATGTTAAATAAAATAATAAGAATAGAGACAAAAAAAATCAAAATGGTTTGTTTTACCCAAGAATTTGGTAAGAGTAATAAGAACAGGAGTTATCTTCAGAACAAAGTTCACCTCATCCGGTTGGCTTTGGTCTCATCGCTGCCATCGACAGACTGATAAGTGTTGTTCACGTCAGCAATCTGAAACAGAGACGAGTGATTCAGGCGTGGCTGATTTGACTTCTCCCCGAGGCCCACCGGAGCATCCCGGACGAACAGCGAGGGCCCATGAACCCGACACTCTTCACAGACTGAAGGACAATCCAAACAGTGGATACAGGCTGAATCTGGATCACAGCTTCCCCCTCTGCAGTTGCACAAGCACAGTCTCATAAGTAGGAAACTAAAATGTCTCTGCTGTACACTGAGCAGCAGTGTGAGTGTTAAAAACAGAATAATCAATGAAAATGAAAACATCCACATGAAGCTGATTTGAAGGTAAAATGAAGAGTTTTTAATCCTGTTTTTAAGGATCTCTGTCAGAGACGAGACAGAGCCATGGCACTCAAGAGCCACAGACAGAAATATGGGAAAAAATTCAAAGTGCTGGACTTCCTGTTGGGTTTTGCGTGTCTTGCTATGGTGCAGGTATCACATGTAGCTCAAACCATGCACAAGAGGTGCTGCTCTGAAATTTCAGTGATGCATTGGAACAGTTTTGTGTGTAAGATCAATAAAAATATGCACATTTTGACAACTTCAGAGTGCAGAGATTTTGAGCATTTTCACGCTCTTCTGTAAATAATGACTCTGATCCAGCAGGGCCTTCAGTTTGTGATTTGGTACTAAAATAATAAAAGTGAGCTGAGCTGATTTCACAAGAGGACTTTATTTATTTGGTAACTCTGAGATTTAACTAACAGCATCACAGATGTTAGTTTGGGGGATGCCGTGTCACTGTCTGAATATAAAGGAACCTCAGGCAGGATGTTGGGATGCCTCCTGGACCCTCCTGGGTGAGGCGTTTCGGGCGTGTCCAACAATGAGTCAGGCCACGCTGGAGAGATTGTGCCTGTTGAATAGTTTGATATACCTTGCTGTTCCCCAAGAAGAGTTGGAGGTGTGGAGGTGGCAGAGGAGATGGAGGTCTGGACATCTCTGCTTAGACTGCTGCTGCTGCTGCAACCCAGACTGGGATGAGTGCTAGAAAATGGGTGGAAGGAGGGAAACTAGGGAAAGAAGGAGGAGAAGAAGGGAGAAAGTGTAAAAGAGAGACATAATGGTAGCACCACCCTCTGGGTGGAGCCTTTGTGCAGCAGCTGCCTAAAGCAGCCATGGGTACAGAGTGTGAGGTGCAGCTCCAGGACGTTTGGACCTGAACGCCTCGTGATTCACACCACAACTGCAATTCAAAGGAAGATGATGGTTAGAGTTGATGAAGATTGTTGTTCTGATTTCTATAAGGGATTTGACTGAATTTGGTTTCTAATTTGGCTAAGCTGCTCAAACTATTTAAAGGAGCACTGAGATCATCTAGCCAGATGCTCTTAGTGCATCTTGTTTTATACATAGAGGGGATCGGGCTTTTTATAATTAAAATGATATAATTTACCACTTTATATTTGTACTGCTGAGTCCATACAGTCATTTAAATCCTCCCTAAAAACTCACCTTTTTACCTTGGCTTTTGATTCGAGTTCAGTTTGAGTCCCATCAGGTTTTATGTTGTGGTGTCTCTTGTTTTAGTGTGTTAGTTTTAGTTTGTGTTATTGCATCATATTTATTGTGTTTCTTTGTTTTTATGTTCTGTGCTTGATTCTATTTTATTCACCTATGAGGTTATCTTTCTTACTTTTGTAGTTGATCTTGTAAAACACTTTGGTCAACAATGTTGTTTTTAAATGTGCTCTAGAAATAAAATTGACATTGACATAATTTGAGAAAAAACATCAAGTAGTTAAACATTAGAGTTAGTTTGGTAGTAAACTGTTTTAATGAGCTCTGGATCCACCGACCGAGTGAATCCCGAACGAAAATACTCGAAACATGCACGTGTGTGTCCTCATTCGGCCGCTAGAGGGTAGCACGAAACATGAAAACCAGCAGGTGAGGCGTCAGTTCTGCAGAGCGCACCTGCAGCAAACTTCAGAAATGTTAACCCCAGATTAAACATCCAGCAGTTTTCTTTGGGCAACATTTGACCTTGACTGATAGCTTCAGACGCAGGTCCATCTTAGGTGTGCTGTGGCACGTGGGCCACATCTGGCCTGGAGAACATCTGCCAGTGCTGTAACTGTCGCAGTCTGTGCGCTGTATGAGGAAGAGGTGCGTTTTAGTCCCATCAGTTCCAGACACGCTTTTCACCCACAAAGGTGCAAATTTCAGAGCATGTGCTAAACTGTGCATAAATGCTAAACTGTGCTTGATTTGTGTTTTTGCTTATGAAGAAACTGTCATCATAAATTAAGCTTTATATTTAAATTCATAAAGCAGGACATTCCTGCTACGCCCACGTCTTCACTCCTATAATAAAATGTTTTTTTTAACTATCAACTATAACATAACTATAACTATAACTGACCCAAAGCTGAATAACTGGCAGGAAGACAGCTGAGCTGATGTTCAGTGACACACATGGTGTTTCATAGGTTCACGGGCTGAACAGATGCAATAAATGTCATTAAATATGTGCATATGATTCAGTTACCGGGGTCCCCACAAACACATCAGACCTGACAGGTGTGTGTATGACCGCACCTCATTAAATCACTAAAAGTAGGAAGTGCTTGGCAGCCTGTTCATGTTTTATAGTCATGTTTTATTGTTCTCAACAAATCCAACATGTACAGTGATGTGAAAAAGTATTTGCCCCCTTCCTGATTTCTTTTCTTTTAATCATATGTATCACAGTCACATGTTTCATTAGCAAAATAAGCCAAGAGCAAAAACCACTGGTTCCTAACTTTACAACAGGCATTAGTGCTGTGATAACACACATTTATTTAATGAGGCGGCCTGTTTCATATTCAGGTGCTGGTTTTCATCACGTGCTGTGTTTCACTGACTGAGTCCTTCAGACTGACTCGGTCACTGAAGTCGATGGTCATCCATTAAGAGTTTACCTGTCAGTACCTGCAGAAACAGTACCTGCAGAAACAGTACCTGCAGAAACAGTACCTGCACGGCAGTGTCCATTGGTCACTAAGAGCTGTTGTTGCTAGGCAACATGAGCATCTGACAATACTGTTCTATGTAGGCGGGGCTTGTTGCAAATTTTAAAACAAAATGTTCAGTAGAACTCTGATGTCATCACATCGCTTAGTTTCAGCATTTTTAAACAAGACAGACAACACAACACAGCAGACAGCAGCCAACACAGCAGCCAGCAGCCAACAGACAACACAGCAGCCAACAGACAACACAGCAGCCAGCAGCCAACAGACAACACAGCAGCCAACAGACAACACAGCAGCCAACAGACAACACAGCAGCCAGCCAACAGACAACACAGCAGACAACAGACAACACAGCAGAAAAGACATCTCAGCATCTCAAATAAAACAGAAATTATCACAGTGAAAGCACAACAACAAAATACTGGAAGAACACAGCTTCGACTGTGAACACCTGAAAGGTAGCTTCATTTCCTCTTTTACAAATTTCTTCCTTTGATTAAAACTTTTCTCAGTTGATTTGGCCCAATTCTCACAGCACAAAAGTGATTTTCACCACTCTTAATGCAGTTCTCCAAACAGTTAAAGCATTTTTCATAACTTATACTCACCTGTGCAAAAGGCAACATGGCGTCAACTACTATATAGTCCATAAAGCCATGCTACATACATTCAGCAGCCACTTTATTAGGTACACTTGTTGGTCGCTCGACCTCAAAAAAAGTTTGAGTCAAGTCAAGTTTATTTATAAAGCACATTTAAAACAACGACATTGACCAAAGTGCTGTACAAGATCTGTAACCCCAAGGACTATACTAAATAAAAATAATATATTGAGGTCATTTGATTGAAACACTAACACAATGCTGGACAGTATTCAGGGAAATGAGAGCTGGAGAGTTGTGAGTGACAAAAGTGTGAGAATTGCTCCAAATCGATTGAGAAGAAACTGTAACAGCACTTTAAAAAAAAAAGAGATTTTCATGGGAGGCTAATAATTCTGTCCTGATCTGTTGCTTCATTTCTTGGTGGAAAAGCCACAATGAACAGGTCAAACTCCAGAGCACGACTGGTGAGCACCTCGCCCTTCACAACCGTCTCAGAGCTCATCGCGCTGCGCGAGGCCTTTAAGTCCCTGCAGGTGGAAAACTACAAGTTCAAAGAAGATGTGCAACGAGTTCAACATCAACTTAAAGAGGAAGAAAAAGGGAAAATGGAGGCAAAGATGGAAGTAGAGAACATAAAGAAGGAGCTGAGAGCAGTAAAGAAAGAATTAGAAGAAGAAAGAAAAGGAAAAGAGCATGTGGAGAAGGATGCAGAAGATCTCAAAAAGAAACTACAGGAAGTGGAAGAAGCCCTAGAGGAGGAAGTCAAAGGAAGACTGGAGGCTGAAAATGAAAATGGGAAAATAAAGAAGGACCTGTTAATATTATTGAAGGCACTGGAAGAGGAGGTAAGGGAGGTGCAAAAAACAAAACATTACTGTGAAAATGCAAAGGAGGAAGTGGACACTGTTAATAAAAAACTGTTAGAGGTGAAGAACACATTAGAAAAAGAGAGAAGAGAAAGAAAGTGGGCAGAGTACGAAACCAAAAGTGTGAAGCAGAAGCTACAGGAAGTGGAAGAAGCCCTAGAAGAGGAAGTCAAAGGAAGACTGGAGGCTGAAAATGAAAATGGGAAAATAAAGGAGGACTTGTTACAATTATTCAAAGCATTTGAAGAGGAGGAAAGGGAGCGGGCAGAGGACGACACCAAAACTGGGAAGCAGAAACTGCGGGAAGTGCAGCGTGTGCTCCAAGAAGAAATTAAAGAAAAGCTGATGGCCAAAAAAGACTCAGAAGATCTAAAAAATGAATTATTGGCCACAAAACAAAAACTAGAGGAGGAAAAAATAGAAGTTTTTATAAATACAAACATGCCCGAGACTGAAATGACAGCAAAAGACTGTAAAACAGCTCTCAAACAGCTGAAACTAGAACACAAAGCAGCCAAGAAGAATTTGAAAGTGAAAGCAAAAGAGGCCAAAAAGAAACTGAAAGGAAAAGTGAAAGAGGCCGAGCAGCAGCTGCTGAACACAATGAAAGAGCTGAAGAAGCAGAAGAAATCCACTAAGACATGAAGTCCACTTCCTCCTTCTCCTCCTTCCCTCTGTCTCCTCATCCCCCCCTCTCCTCATCCTTCCCTCTATCTTGTCACCCCCCCCCTCCTCATCCTTCCCTCTGTCTCCTCACCCCCCCTCTCCTCATCCTTCCCTCTGTCTCCTCCTTCCCTCTGTTTCCTCATCCTCCCCCCTCTCCTCATCCTTCCCTCTGTCTCCTCCTTCCCTCTGTTTCCTCATCCTCCCCCCTCGCCTCATCCTTCCCTCTGTCTCCTCCTTCCCTCTGTCTCCTCACCCCCCCCCTCTCTCCTCATCCTTCCCTCTGTCTCCTCACCCCCCCTCTCTCCTCATCCTTCCCTCTGTCTCCTCCTTCCCTCTGTCTCCTCATTCTCCCCCCTCTCCTCATCCTTCCCTCTGTCTCCTCCTTCCCTCTGTCTCCTCACCCCCCTCTCCTCATCCTTCCCTCTGTCTCCTTATCCTCCCCCCTCTCCTCATCCTTCCCTCTGTCTCCTCATCCTCCCCCCTCTCCTCATCCTTCCCTCTGTCTCCTCATCCCCCTCCTCATCCTTCCCTCTGTCTCCTTATCCTCCCCCCTCTCCTCATCCTTCCCTCTGTCTCCTCATCCTCCCCCCTCTCCTCATCCTTCCCTCTGTCTCCTCATCCCCCCCCTCATCATTCCCTCTGTCTCCTCACCCCCCCTCCTCCCACCACGCCTTTCTCTTTAACACCCCTAACCTTCCATTTTTCCTCCCTCCCTTTCCCTCTATCTTTCCCATCTCCTTTTTGACTTGTTTCAAGTTATATTTCCTCCCAATTTTTAGTTAAGTTTCCTTTTTAGTGATTGAGTTTCATAAATGTTAGTTAAGTTTCTTATTTTTTAGTTGTTAAGTTTCCTTTTATAGTGGTTGAGTTTCCTAAATGTTAGTTAAGTTTCTTATTTTTTAGTTGTTAAGTTTCCTTTTTTTTAGTGATTGAGTTTCCTAAATTTTAGTTGTTAAGTTTCCTTTTTTAGTGGTTGAGTTTCCTAAATGTTAGTTAAGTTTCTTATTTTTTAGTTGTTAAGTTTCTTATTTTTTAGTTGTTAAGTTTCCTTTTTTAGTGGTTGAGTTTCCTAAATGTTAGTTAAGTTTCTTATTTTTTAGTTGTTAAGTTTCTTATTTTTTAGTTGTTAAATTTCCTTTTTTAGTTGTTAAATGTGATTGAACTGTGTTGTGTTTTGATGTCTTCATATAATAAATGAATACAAAGTAAACAAAAGAGGTTTCTGTCAGTATGTACAACAGGACGAGAGGAAGCACTAACTCATGTTTTGTGTGTATGTCCTCATGGCTGCATTAATGGTGTACAACTCATTTTGTTCACAGTTGTGTATCACAGAAGTTACTATGAAGTGTCCCCACAAAAACTTTTGAAATTGCATTTTTTCACACAAACATCATTTAATTCTTCTGCTTCATTTTCAAACACATTCATCATAAACCACCTCAGATAGTAAAGAGACTCGGGACCGGATCCATCCTGATGTATCACAGACTGTAATGGATCTGCAAACTGGGTCCGGATCGGAGTCCATTCGCACAGCGGGATGAATCCAGAATGGATCAGATTTATGGATCAGGATCGCTCCTTGTACTTTGCTGCACAGCTGGTTATAAGCTAACGTTATGGCAGCTAACGTTAGGCTCGAGTGTCCTAAAAAGCCGCTTTCTCTCCGATACAGTTTGATTAAATCATCACTTTGTGTCACACGACAGGTCAGTTGGAAAAACAACAGATTTGTGTTCACTGAAAGTTTTTGTTTTATAAAGAAATCTTTATTTCACATCATTTCATTCAGGAGTAAGAATAAAACTCCCCACTCCACAGAGTAGGTCCGGGGACAATTTCACTGCAGCCAATCAAAGCATACGAGGTGAATAAACCCCTTCAATGATCTTTAACTCTAATTAGCATCACACTAAATCTCCAAAAACAATTCTCCACGGCAAGAGCAGCTAGAGGCTCACAGGTGTGCTGCAGGGAGACAAATTTACACTATTAAAGGTTTTATTAAAAAGACATTTAAAAACAGTTTTACTGATACACACTAAAATACCTGGTACCTCGATCTGCCCCTCTATTGACTACCAGCTTCCTCTACTACTGCCTCTACACAGATCTGAAATTAGGTCATCTATAAATACACAATTTCACAAAAACTTCTGTAAGAAATAAAACTTGAAACCTTCAGATATTCATGCCCAGGATTATGCCGCTCACATGGAGTGAGGTGTGCACCCGCCTCACTCCAATGGCCTGATCCCACTCGTAAAACTGTTTCTACGTGCAGTTGATTGTATATTTACCCCTGGAAGCACTAATTAAAGGCACAACCCCCCCTTTTTCCTTCAGTACCAACTGCCACATTCGTATGAGTTTATTCTCCAAGTGTCGCAGGTCAGTGATGATGGATCTTCTTCACCGCTAACAGCAGCAGAAACACCAGGGCTCACTGACAGAGAGGTCAGGATGTCAGCAGCAGCTCACCTGAGTATCACTGACACTGCTCAGCAGAGCTTCACTCACTTGTATTGAACTCCTTTTCCAAAGTTTTCCAGCCTCCTCCAGAGTAACACCTGGAAGCTTCTCACCGGCTCACTGACAGCTGAGTTACTGACAGCAGCACTGACTACACACAACATTTAAAGGAGCTTGTTGCAGCCCATCAGTGTGATGTTCACTGAACAATGACTTCATAAAGGAAATGGTCATAAACTGTGGCAAAAGCTTCATCTTAAACATTTGAACTTCAGCAACAGTTGAAGACATTCAGACATCAGTTTTAGGCAATTAAGCTCAAAATCATTATTTACACGAACCAAACTAAGGAAACCAGTCAGACTGTCTTAAATTCAAGTTTGGAGTTATGAAACATCCTCATAACTCCAAACACAAAAAGAGTGCAAATGTGCAGGAACCACTGAGAACTGTGTTTGACTCACCGAGTAAGCTTCTGTTTGCATCTCATAACAGAAAGAGGTAACTATTACAACACTCCAGAATAACATGGAGCTGGGATAGGCTCCATCCTATCAGCGGATGGATGGATGGATGGATGGATGGATGGATGGATGGATGGATGGATGGATGGATGGAAAAGTAATGCATCCTAAAAGAAAATAATATTCAACTTCAGCCCTCAGCATTAACAATGGTTAGGCTCAGGTGACAGTGGAGTATTATGAGTGGGGCCCCTTCAAGGCTTGTCCAGCCCTGCTCTAGCTGCAGCATTTTGGATCAGCTGAAGGCTTTTCAGGGAGCTTTTAGGACAGCCTGATAATAACGAATTACAATAGTCCAGCATAGAAGTAATAAATGCATGAATTAGTTTTTCAGCATCACTCTGAGAAAGGATGTTTCTCATTTTGAAAATATTGCGCAAATGCAAAAAAGCGGTCCTACATATTTGTTTAATATGTGCATTGAAGGACAAAAATGACTCCAAGATTTCTCACAGTGTCACTGGAGGCCAAAGTAATGCCATCCAGATCAATCAATCAATCAGTTTTATTAAGTCTAAAATGACCCCTTTCAGGGTATGAGAGTACAGTTAACAAATGTTTTAACCTTTAACCTCTCTTCTTCCTCTCTCCTCCTCCTTCTTCCATCTTTCTCCATCTCTGAGTGAACTTCTCTCTCTTTTCTCTCCCTGGAAACACAGCAGCTGTTCTTTAAGCTAGCAGACACACTGTGTGACAAACTGCACACAAACAGTTTTTGTGTTTGCTGATATTTGAAATTACCTGCAACACGTTACTTGGGTCAATGTCACCAAAAAGTGCATTTGGGACTTCGTAAATCGCCCCAAAAAAGTTTCAATTTCCCAACTAATTTCATATCCATTGTATCAAGTTGACCTTTGGCTGTTGTAAATAAATGTTGGTCAAGCTCCCACACTTTGTATGAATTTACTGCAAGCAGGTAAAGAATGAGCACATTGTAAAATATGTCCACCCTGTCATGGACAAAGTCAAATGAAAATAAATACATTTTCATAACAATGTGATTACAGTGGCTTGCAAAAGTATTCATACCCCTTGAACTTTTTCATATTTTGTCACATTACAACCTCAATCATAAATATTTTTCACTGGAATTTAATGTGAAAGACCAACACAAAGCAGTATACAATTGTGAACCACCTTTTGCTGCAATTACAGCTGCAAGTCTTTTAGGGTATGTCTCCACCAGCTTTGCACATCTAGTGACTGACATTTTTGCCCAGTCACAATTAAGATCTATAATAGGATCTAAGGTGGCACTTATCCGCAAACAGGATAAGTGGAAGAGAATGGATGGATGGAAGGAATCTTGTAGCAACAAGGATGTTACTTAAAAGAAAAAGAATCTCAGTTGTACTGATGCATTTCTCCCACAGCAAGTTAAGGCAGCAGGACACTCCTCTCTCTCTCTCTCTCTCTTTTTTTTTCCATTTTGCCCCCTTCTCTGTCTCACTGAGCTCAGGGAGACCCTTCTTCTTTCCAGTGTTTCTGTCTTTATCTCGTCCTCTGTCTGGAGCAGCATCATGGTGTTCCCAATATTGCCGTGCTGTCTCTGCTCCACCTGGACTCATTGCTTTAAAAAGACAACACAACACTCACCAATGATTGACCCTTTTTAGCAGTATGAGCCTAATTTGAGAAAAAAAAGTTCAAAGAACTCTTAAATTATCACCATCTCATCAAAATATGTAAAAGAAATGAAAGAAAATCCCAACTATACAATACAAAGTCCACCCTGTCATGTGGGGTTTGGCGACAGGGTGGACAATGACAGGGTGGACATTTTTGGATGAATTTAGTATCTAAGAAGCACACGGTGGACCATCAGCTACCAAAGTTATTGGTTATTGAAGGAGACCACCTGCTGTTTTCAAAATATATTTAAACTTTCTGAAAACTTTTTCTATTAATCAGCTTTTCCTCTGACAGGGAGGACATGTTAAGGTTGACCACACCTAACTACCAACATAATTACATGAAAATAAGGAAATATAAGTGTAGCTGCTCACTGTAGCTGCCGCAGTTGTTTCAACCTCCTTGAAGAAAGACAGATTCAGGGTGTTGATGTTACTGATTTCATTAGTTGGTCTCTTAAAGGGGCAGTTACTCAATGAGGACAGGGTGGACAGTAGTTTTAGGGACGTGCACAAAATGTTAAATAAAATAATAAGAATAGAGACAAAAAAAATCAAAATGGTTTGTTTTACCCAAGAATTTGGTAAGAGTAATAAGAACAGGAGTTATCTTCAGAACAAAGTTCACCTCATCCGGTTGGTCTCATCGCTGCCATCGACAGACTGATAAGTGTTGTTCACGTCAGCAATCTGAAACAGAGACGAGTGATTCAGGCGTGGCTGATTTGACTTCTCCCCGAGGCCCACCGGAGCATCCCGGACGAACAGCGAGGGCCCATGAACCCGACACTCTTCACAGACTGAAGGACAAACCAAACAGTGGATACAGGCTGAATCTGGATCACAGCTTCCCCCTCTGCAGTTGCACAAGCACAGTCTCATAAGTAGGAAACTAAAATGTCTCTGCTGTACACTGAGCAGCAGTGTGAGTGTTAAAAAGAGAATAATCAATGAAAATGAAAACATCCACATGAAGCTGATTTGAAGGTAAAATGAAGAGTTTTTAATCCTGTTTTTAAGGATCTCTGTCAGAGACGAGACAGAGCCATGGCACTCAAGAGCCACAGACAGAAATATGGGAAAAAATTCAAAGTGCTGGACTTCCTGTTGGGTTTTGCGTGTCTTGCTATGGTGCAGGTATCACATGTAGCTCAAACCATGCACAAGAGGTGCTGCTCTGAAATTTCAGTGATGCATTGGAACAGTTTTGTGTGTAAGATCAATAAAAATATGCACATTTTGACAACTTCAGAGTGCAGAGATTTTGAGCATTTTCACGCTCTTCTGTAAATAATGACTCTGATCCAGCAGGGCCTTCAGTTTGTGATTTGGTACTAAAATAATAAAAGTGAGCTGAGCTGATTTCACAGGAGGACTTTATTTATTTGGTAACTCTGAGATTTAACTAACAGCATCACAGATGTTAGTTTGGGGGATGCCGTGTCACTGTCTGAATATAAAGGAACCTCAGGCAGGATGTTGGGATGCCTCCTGGACCCTCCTGGGTGAGGCGTTTCGGGCGTGTCCAACAATGAGTCAGGCCACGCTGGAGAGATTGTGCCTGTTGAATAGTTTGATATACCTTGCTGTTCCCCAAGAAGAGTTGGAGGTGTGGAGGTGGCAGAGGAGATGGAGGTCTGGACATCTCTGCTTAGACTGCTGCTGCTGCTGCAACCCAGACTGGGATGAGTGCTAGAAAATGGGTGGAAGGATGGAAACTAGGGAAAGAAGGAGGAGAAGAAGGGAGAAAGTGTAAAAGAGAGACATAATGGTAGCACCACCCTCTGGGTGGAGCCTTTGTGCAGCAGCTGCCTAAAGCAGCCATGGGTACAGAGTGTGAGGTGCAGCTCCAGGACGTTTGGACCTGAACGCCTCGTGATTCACACCACAACTGCAATTCAAAGGAAGATGATGGTTAGAGTTGATGAAGATTGTTGTTCTGATTTCTATAAGGGATTTGACTGAATTTGGTTTCTAATTTGGCTAAGCTGCTCAAACTATTTAAAGGAGCACTGAGATCATCTAGCCAGATGCTCTTAGTGCATCTTGTTTTATACATAGAGGGGATCGGGCTTTTTATAATTAAAATGATATAATTTACCACTTTATATTTGTACTGCTGAGTCCATACAGTCATTTAAATCCTCTCTAAAAACTCACCTTTTTACCTTGGCTTTTGATTCGAGTTCAGTTTGAGTCCCATCAGGTTTTATGTTGTGGTGTCTCTTGTTTTAGTGTGTTAGTTTTAGTTTGTGTTATTGCAT
This sequence comes from Archocentrus centrarchus, assembly GCF_007364275.1. NCBI lineage: Eukaryota > Metazoa > Chordata > Actinopteri > Cichliformes > Cichlidae > Archocentrus > Archocentrus centrarchus. The sequence goes on from NC_044346.1 coordinate 1,028,636, forward strand.
CATATTTATTGTGTTTCTTTGTTTTTATGTTCTGTGCTTGATTCTATTTTATTCACCTATGAGGTTTGCTTACTTTTGTAGTTGATCTTGTAAAACACTTTGGTCAACAATGTTGTTTTTAAATGTGCTCTAGAAATAAAATTGACATTGACATAATTTGAGAAAAAACATCAAGTAGTTAAACATTAGAGTTAGTTTGGTAGTAAACTGTTTTAATGAGCTCTGGATCCACCGACCGAGTGAATCCCGAACGAAAATACTCGAAACATGCACGTGTGTGTCCTCATTCGGCCGCTAGAGGGTAGCACGAAACATGAAAACCAGCAGGTGAGGCGTCAGTTCTGCAGAGCGCACCTGCAGCAAACTTCAGAAATGTTAACCCCAGATTAAACATCCAGCAGTTTTCTTTGGGCAACATTTGACCTTGACTGATAGCTTCAGACGCAGGTCCATCTTAGGTGTGCTGTGGCACGTGGGCCACATCTGGCCTGGAGAACATCTGCCAGTGCTGTAACTGTCGCAGTCTGTGCGCTGTATGAGGAAGAGGTGCGTTTTAGTCCCATCAGTTCCAGACACGCTTTTCACCCACAAACGTGCAAATTTCAGAGCATGTGCTAAACTGTGCATAAATGCTAAACTGTGCTTGATTTGTGTTTTTGCTTATGAAGAAACTGTCATCATAAATTAAGCTTTATATTTAAATTCATAAAGCAGGACATTCCTGCTACGCCCACGTCTTCACTCCTATAGTAAAATGTTTTTTTTAATCCATATCAAAGTTCTCTGAAATAATCAGTGACAGAAATTATTCCTCCGCCTTCCTATTTGTTTCCCTGAACCTGTGAAAAGCCCCGGGGTGTGATGATTAATGCAGCTCATTCATTGGTTCCGCTTTCCTCAGGTGTGCGTCTGTGCGTGTCCGTGTGCATGCGCGTGTTGTTCGTGATTCGGTCGCTGAAGCTCTGCAGAAGCAGCAAACACCGGCGGTCTACAGCGGGAACAGTCAGCTGGAGTTTAACGTAAAGCGCGTGTTTGATGGAATCTACGAGAAAAATGTGACGATTCGCGGTGCGTGTGCGCGCGCGTGCAGGTGAGAGCTGCGGTCTGCGGGTCGGATGGAATAAATCAGGTCCTCGTACCGACGGAGGTGAGTGTGCGTCAGTTACTTCTAATATCTCCCTTACTGGGTTCATACTGTTTAATACCGCAGCGAGGAGCGCTGAGAGCCTGAAAAAGGCTGTTTTGTCCTCACGCCGAACTCCACTGAAAATTTGACTCTAACTTCGGCTCGTTTGTTACGTAAAGATGGCTCTGGCTGAAAAAAGTTTTAACGTGTTTTTTTAAAATGGGCGAATTTTTACGAGACATTCGGCACACAGGTCACTACTGCTGCAGCACAGACAGCATCGCACTGACACGCACTGAGTTCAGCGTCTCCTCCTGCACGCTGCACGAAGCTGGCACATTTGGAGGAAAGGTGACGTCTGCGTGTGTTTAGATGTCATGTTTTCCCTTTTTTTAAGTGAGTGTTTTCCTCCTAAACACCTCAGAGTGTCTCAGAACGCGGAGGCTGCAGAGCTGCGTCTCATGTCCCGGCCTTTGTGTGAATGATTGAAGTCTTTCAGGGGGAAAAAAGTGTTGTGTGTCTGAGTTGTTCTGTATTGTGCACACAGGGAGCTGCAGCTGCACAGTTATGAACTGGTGTTTGTATATTTAAGAAGTGCATTTGCATCACTTGCTGAGATCTCTGCATTGAGTGTGCGACTCTGTGGATGTGCTGCTGCCTTTATGAATGGCTTTGTGTATACTGCAGTATGTCATTGTGTGTGTCCACTCTGTGTCCGAGCAGTGTTGTGTGCTGGTGGGTAATGGACATTTGTGCTGCAGCAGCACTCTGAGTGTTGCATAACAGGTTGTCCTCTGCATCATCCTGCTGGAGCTGCCCGGGATTAAATAAAGACTCGGTGCTCCTCCTCAGCGTGGCAGAGCTCTCTCTGAGCTGTGAGCAGGACGCACCTTTACTGCTTCATCACACCTGCTGTGACTTTAATATCTGCTTTACACAGAACTTAATCAGTGGGGAAGTCTCCGATTGTGGTGACTCGGCGTCATGATGTGATTTATGTGTGTGAGCCAGGCTGAGATACACTCTGACTGAGTTCCTTGTTCGTCTTTAGAGGCTGATACATGTCATGAATTATTACACAGTGCAGGTGGTGCTCCTGCAGTGCATGCCTTCACAGGTTAGAGTGCATGTTTGATGGATGTGAGTGATTTAAATGAAAGAGGCTCAGAGTGGTGGAATTAGGTCTGTCTTAAACATTTCAACATTTCAGGGATTTTTCAAACGTGGCGGCACAGCAGGGAGGGCCATGGGAAATCAGACAACTATCTCTGAAATAATAAAAAAATGAAAGAATTAGGTGTATTTTTATCATTTCTAATTGTGGGCAGACATCCTGCCTCTGAGACCTGGCTGATTCAGCCAGCAGGGAAACACAGCTAACAGAATGTGAGTCTGAGTGGCAGAAGTAATGAACAGTGCCTCTCACATCCTGTTGAGGTGTGCAAAGTAACAGTGATGGGGAGGACAAAACCCCTGAAAGACATGAGGTAATCTTCAAATTCAAGAAATCATTGAAAGGCCGTCATTCCAGCTCCAAACTTCTATCCTAGAACTCTACTATAGCAGCTTTGATGGATTCACAGTTCAAAATAGTCCTTCTTGAACCTGTACTGGGCCTCGGTCCACCCTCACGGTCCACCTTCAGTCGGAAACGAGCTGTTTAGTTCCCGATCCATTAACCACCAAGGGGAAACTAAAGTGTTCCCAAGCCAGCCGAGACACGTAACCTCTCCAGTGTGTCCTGGGTCTGCCTCGGGGCTTCCTCCTAGTAGGACGTGCCTGGAGCACCCTCAGCCTGTCTCTGATGGGCTGAACGTGAGTCTCTGTTGGCAGACCGCAGGGCGCTGCAGACGGCCCGTCTACCTGCAGACGGTATCTGGTGCCAGATGGAGGCACCAAAGTATGGGCCGCTCTTGCTTGTGCTGGTCTGCTGATCCCTGAGCCGGCGGTGGGGAAGAGCGAAGTTCTAACATACAAAGAGCTGAAGTGAAACCGAGTGTTAAAAACAGGGAGAGTGTCCACTGTCTCTGCGTTTCTGTAATGGTTAATCCACCAGTGTGTGCAAGCTCTTAAATCAAAATGATATTTTTAATGCTAAAATATAATTATTGTTATCCATGAATTTTCAAATTTACTGTTTTCCAAAAAAGCTGAAGATAGTAAAGCCCATTATTATTTTTGATTAAGATGTAATTTAGTTGTATCCTTGAACAAAAATATCAGTTTAACGGCTGAATGTTGTGCTTGATTCGTTTCTGACTCCTTCCAGTGTGCAGCTCAAATTTGGGGATAAAAACATGAATTCAGGTCAATTTTGCTGAATAAAGAACAAAAAAAGTTTTATTTTTAATTTTTGACTTTGTAAAATATGTCTGTTCTTGTTTTTATGAAGGGTGGTCTAATAAATTTAAGCACTGAAGGAAATGGAAACGTTTTAGTTTACAGGGCGCTGCTTTACTTAGTTATTTTTTTTGGTGTCACATTTTTGCTCTAACTCTGGTTACATGCAGCTCAACTTTTCGTGTGTGTGTGTGTGTGTGTGTGTGTGTGTGTGTGTGTGTGTGTGTGTGTGTGTGTGTGTGTGTGTGTGTGTGTGTGTGTGTGTGTCTTTTAAATGAATTATTTTCTCAGCCTTCAGACCGACAGTTTGACGTCTCAGCTGATATTTTGCAGCTCTCACGTTGCTTTTGCTGCATTTTTGATTTTCTTTTAGAACCACATTTAAAACGCGTGTGCAGCCGTTTTTATTAGAAATGTTTTTTTTCTTTTAGCTTGTTCTCAGTCAGCAGTGGAGTTTAATGTATGAGCTGCCAGGTTTCTGCAGGTCTAATCCAGCCACTCCCTGTGAGTGGCATTTTTGTGGGTGAATGTGTGTGAGCTTTCCTCTGCCCGGACTTGTCGCTGGGATTAACACAGTAACTTTGACTGATGAGGCTATTATCCACGAGCAGAGATTAACAGCACAACACAAACCTCTTTGAAGCTATTTACCCAGCCCTAAACCCCAGTGACAGTTTGCCTTATAATTTAACCACAATGAGTGTTTACACTCCGGATGAATCTGGTTGGATGAAAGTGGTCGGATCTGCTCCGTCTCATGGGAAACTCGGTCCCACAGCCTTTGTAGGGCTCAGCCTCCATGAATGAACTGAAGGATCTCATTAAAGATGCGAGCATGCGGGAGAGAAAACCCGACATTTTCCTGAATGTAAATTTTACTGCTTAGTCCAGTTTAAAATGATCCTAACATGAATAAGAGGGATGAAGCTGAAGTGCATTTCATAAGTTTTAAATATTCTGAGACAGTGTGTGAGACTGAAATGAGAGACGAGCTTTCAGCTGTTGGTGCTGATTTCTTTATTTACCTGAAACTCTGTAAAACTGGCAGCAGTGATTTTAAGTCTGATTTTGCTGTTGGTGGTGGGTCAGGTGACCTTCAGCGGCTGTGATAAGAGAAGCTGGTTTTTCCAGCAGCCAAATTCTTGGAACATTCACACTTTACGGTGACACTCATTAATTCCTGGAAAATGAAGCTGGTCTAGCTTTGACCTCTGCTGCAGTCATAGGTCAGAGGACGCCCGCTTTACATTCTGAGCTTTCACATATTTGGACATAATGAAAATAATACAACCTCAGATGAATACCAAAATATGAACCGTGTTATTTAACAAAAATGAAGCCGAAATGCTGAAGCAGTGTGTGGAGACACAAGTCCACCCGTACTGCTTCCATCAGAGTTAAAGGGGAGGGGGCAGTTTGCTGCTCTGGAGCACTCAGGTGTGTGCTAGCACAATGCCAAGGAGGAAACCTCAGCAATGATCTCAGGGAAGCAACTGTTGCCGCTCTTCCATCTGGGAAAACTTTTAAGTCCATCATTTTTACAGTGAGAAGGATTATTCATGAGTGGAAGCTGCCAATCTTCTCAGGACAGGAAGTCTCAGCAAATTCTGCATAAAGTCAGACAAAAAAAAAAAACAAGAGCTCCATCTCAGTCTCCACAGGCATCAGTGAGCATGTTGGAGGTTAAAGTTCATAACTACAATTAGAAACAGACTGAACTATGACTGGGTTTAGCAGGGCTGCAGGAGAACATGGCAGCACAGCTCAGGTTTGGAAAGCTGCATCTGAACAACTGAGACCAAAGTGGAGATGTTTGTCCATAATGCACATCAGCATGGACACACATGCTGTCTTTTGTCCTGTCTCTCTCCCCTCACCCCTAACCAGTCACAGCAGATGACTGCCCCTCCCTGAGCCTGGTTCTGCTGCAGGTTTCTTCCTGTTAAACGGGAGTTTTTCCTTCTCAGTGTCACCAAATGCTGCTCATAGGGGGTCGTTCTGACTGTTGGGTTTTCTCTGTATTATTGTAGGGTCTTTACCTTACCATACAAAGCGCCTTGAGGTGACTATTTGTTGTGATTTGGCGCTATATAAATGTGTGCTGATTTTTAGGGTGACTTCAGGCAATATTTAAAAAATAATGAAGCAGCTGGGTATCACAGCAAAGCAGGAAAACGGTCAGAGAAACGCAGAAATCTGCTTTTTGTGTGATTGGTTCAGTTATTTTTGTGACAGCGACTTTCTAACGAACACATTTCAGCAGGAAGTCTAAGCAACAGCAGATGACTCGTGACCTCAACATATCAGCGGCTCTGTAAGATGCTGGTTGGAGCTGCTGTTGTAACAAGAATACAAATAAGAAGCCACATAAATATAAAGACCTTGTGTAGTATACACCTTTGTACCAGAGTGCAGTACTGTATGTACTTTCTCTAATCTTGTTACCATGGAAATGTTTTGTCTGTTCTAGGATGGTTACCAAAAAGAAATGTTAAAGATAATCACACAATATCTCTTAAAGCATGTTCACAATGGTTTAGATTTAATGAGTGTTGTTAATATTGAAGTGATATCTTTACTAACACGGTGGGGGGGGCTAAAAGGATTTGGACCAAAGTTTAGGGCAAAATAGTTTTGCAGAAGGTAATGAGACGTCTGCTGAAGGTTTCTGTTATGTAATGTTACCCTGACTTCTACATTTATTTAATATTTTCATGAATGGTGGGAGGATACCCCCACTGGTGATGGGTTCTCTGGTCCTGGTGGTTTCCACAGAGTGACTGCACGGCCACACGTACACACAGGATAAACTGTATGTGTTTTATTTTGAGCTCATAGAGATGACTGAGTTTCTGGCAGCTTTTAAGGATGTCAGGTGTGATCCACCTGAGAGAAGGGCTGCTGTGGAGAGTCAGAGCTGCCAGTGGAGACGCCGCTCAGAAAGAGAGCCGTTCATCATGAAACACTCACACATTTCCTTCACACTTCCTGTGTCAGGCAGGCAGGAGTTGATTAGAAAATCTATTTTAGTCTTAGTCACGAGTCTTTCTGGGGCCTAAGAGATTGCATTATCTAGTTTCCCATTTTGTTTTAAAGTCATGATCCCTGAAGCTGAAGCTGTTTGCTTCACTAAGCTGTAACATGTGCCCTGCAGAAATTATTTCTGCATCTTAGTGGAGCTCATGAGCTCTGCGTGTTTATGGTGAAGTATTCCTTTGAATATCATAAGCTGAGAGGAAACAAAGATTGCACCTTCTGTATAAGATGCAGTCCACCTGTGTGCACCTTCCTGCACTCTTGTACATCACCCTGTGTTCCTGACTCTTCTTAAAGTACGTGTTCGCCACGGCCACTAATCCTTTTCACAAAATGTATTTCTGTCCTTGGCACAAACCTACCCAACGCCGCCTCATCCCCTCTGTTCATTTTCACCTACGTGTCCATTGCAATCTGCTCCGATCACCAATCTCAGCAGTGCGCAGACACTTAAAATGTGTCAGGCTGGCAAAATATTAACAGAGAAGCACGAATCGACCGGCCGAGGACCGGACTGACAGTTTGCAGCATGACTGACACGGTCAGCCACACACATCCGATCACAAGTGGTCCATTTCACGCTTGTGCAGCACGTGCACAGCGGTGCAGGCAAATAGTCACACACACATTCACATCCATGCAGTAATATGTCATCAGTGTGGAAGCTTTTAGTGAAGACAATTCAATTGTCAAATCACAGTCACTTCAAGGCGTTTTATGTTGTAAGTTAAAGACGCTACAATAATTAGAGAGAAAACCCAACGGTCAAAGGTCCCCCAATGAGCAAGCACCTGGTGACAGTGGGAAGGAAAAACTCCCTTCTAACAGGAAGAAACCTAGGCAGCCTAGGCCTATAGCAGCATAACTAAGGGATGGTTCAGGGTCACCTGATCCAGCCTTAACTATACGCTTGATCATAAAGGAAAGTGTTAAGTCTAATCTTAAAAATACACAAAGTTTGCTAAAGTAAGCTGCAGAGGACCATCACATTCATAATGACAAACCTAATCAGACACTTAAACCACATCACTGAGATGCACATGCTCAGTTTGATGAAGCAGAGCCAGTCACAAGCAGCAGCCTCGGTATGAGCAAAGGGTCAAAGCAGGTATGAAGGAAATTATGGAGATGAGTGAAAAGGGTCAATGTCCCGTTATCTGATCTGAAAAATGCTCTAAGCCGACCACTCTCACCCTGGGCACAGACTTTTTGACCCTCTCCCCTCAGGCAGGAGGCTACGGTCCATACGGACCAGAACCTCCCGCCATAAGAACAGTTTCTTCCCCTCTGCTGTTGGACTCATGAACAATTACCCTAAGACTGTTACCACCACCCTCCACAAACGCTGATGACCCTATGTCTATGCACCTGTCTGATTGCACTGATGTACATATTAGTGGAATATAGTTTACATTCTTTTATCTTTTAATTAGTCTCTGCACTGTATATTTTGTAATTTTGTAATATTGTGCTATAGTTATAGCTCTAATATCTCTGTATATTTGCAATTTGTATACTTGTATATTGTCTTATAGTTTTTATACTTATTTGTTTTTTTTCTGTAAGCACGAAGTACCGCAGCAATTTCCTAATGCTGTGAACCTGTTCACCCATATGGCAATAAAAACCTTCTGATTCTGATTCTGATTCTAAGTGCCTGATATTTGTTTTATTCTATATTCCTGCTGCACCTGCTGCCCACTGTTTCAGTGAGAGAAGATCTTATAATTTGCTGCATAGGGGGTTGTAAAGTTTAATCACTTTTTTTATTACGAAAATATTTTGCTTTGGTTTATGCCTCCATCAAGAGGCAAGTTTCAGTTTCCATGCATGTCTCCTCAGACTCGTATGCCACGAAGACTTTGAAGGAATTCAACCAAATCAAGATCTCCTGTTTTGTTCTTGAGTTACAGTAAAGAATGGACAGAAATTAGTTTTTTGCACAAACAACAACTGTTGACTGTATATAGGAGACCCTTTGACATCAGCAATTAATTGGTCCCATTTTGAAGCCCTGACTTTAGCTTCACAGTTGTCACCATCCTGGTTTCTTAAACCTCAGAGAGGAGAGTGCTTTCTGGTCCTTTTTGACTCTAATGGGACATTAATTTACAAAACACAAACAATGTTGCATTCAGTAAGACCTGAACTTTGCGACTGAGCCCAGAAACCCACCAGGAAAGTGTTTACTGAGATCATAGATAAAGAGAAGGCCCTTTTTATTATAGGCTTCAGGCGTGGTTATCTAGGCAGTTTCACTCTCTGTGACATGGCAGCACGAACGGCATGAAGTCATCTTATTGGCTTTACTGGGCCAGCTGATTGCTCAATCAGCCATGTTGGATGTTTTTAAAGGGGAGTTGTTGCTGCAGGGTCTCTGGGGCGTGTCAGTGACTACTTGAATTAAGCAGTCAGTGAGATGGTTGCACGTGCACAGGGTTGTGATCCACAATAATTTCTTATAGGTACAAATACAGATCAGATGTCAACAGGTATTTAAATGTTTGGACTTTGGGACGCTTTGGGATGGTTGGGTGTGGGTCCACGACTCGTTTTAGATGTAATAAAACTTTGCTCTCAGACTTAATCACTGACATTTGCAAAATATATATTCAGCAGAGCTTTACGGCCTCATAAACCCAATCAATCATCCATTTCTAGCAGTTCATTGTTGATCAATGACTGTGACTCAGCCAGAACTTTTCCTGAGGATTCAGGTTTTTATTGCTCTCTCTGGGCTGTAATAAAAACTCTTCACCCACTCCCCCACCCAAACAGAAATGATGGAGGCTGGTGCTGCCTTCTGACATGTTATACTAATATAGACCAAAAATATCAGTGCCAGTCCAAAAGCCCAGAGCTGGTGATGGATTTCCTTTAACTGTTTTTATGGCGTAAGAATGACTTTGAAGAGTGAAATAATTGGATTGGCAGTGCTTCCTGCATCAAAGGTTGTTTTTACATCATCCACTGGTTGGGAAATGCAACACACATCATTTACCTGCTGTTATCAGCCAATTAAATGTCTGCCTCACTCACAGTCACTCCCCTAGATATGATTAGTATGTGCAGATCCATTCTGATCACTGATAAGCAGAAAGGAACTCGAGTTATGCAAGCAGTCGCTGGTCCGCTGGTCCTCTGCAGGATACCTGCTCAGTAGCTGTGGCGCTCCTGTGCAGTCTGTGGGTGCAGCTTGGTAGCTGAGGTAGCTAGCGTTACCTGATAATATAGTACACCACCCTCTCATATCTAAATGAGGTCACTTCAGGTTCTGAAAAACTAACAACTGTAATGTCATGTTGGCCATGTGCATTTTTTATATACTGACTGCATATGAGACGAGCCGCTTGCTGCAGAAGAGCTTTACGCTGTTCGAGAGTGATGGAATTGGTGCAGAAGTGTGTGTGTGTGTGTGTGTGTGTGTGTGTGTGTGTGTGTGTGTGTGTGTGTGTGTGTGTGTGTGTGTGTGTGTGTGTGTGTGTGTGTGTTTCATCCTGTCCTTGTGAAACTGAACTGCAAAGTACTGTTATTAATATGAAAAAACACCAATAGCAGCCTTGTGCTTGGATCAATTGGCAGGACATGCATGATTAATCTTAAATAATCACTTAGACGAGCTCTCTCATTGGCCCGTTGGTGAGTTTCCCCTCTCCTCCCCTCCTCTACATCAGATTACATGGGCTACTTTTCCATTACTCTCATTGCCCCTTTTTCCTCCAGTCCCAAACCTTCCTCTCCATTTCCCCCCTCAGACTCCTGCAACCAATAACAAGGAGGGGGCCTAGTGCTGCTTAGCAACAGCCAACCAAGCTGGGCTGGTCAGCACTGGACCCGCCTGTTTTTGAGGGAGTTGGTGGGTGGACCCTGACCAGGGTAAGGTTACCTGGCAGAGACACTCATGCAAGTTCTCTGTAAACATGGGACTGACTTTCCCCTCCCACACAAGACCTTGAGGAAGGTGTGTGTGTGTGTGTGTGTGTGTGTGTGTGTGTGTGTGTGTGTGTGTGTGTGTGTGTGTGTGTCTTCCCTGCAGCCTGCCTCACACACGTGCACTGTTTCTTGTTACTGCAGCACTGAGCAGCGTGCCTGTGCTCCAGAACCAAAAAGGGAGGTGTATCCTTCCCTCCCTCACCCCGTGTGCCTCCTCCCTCCTCCTCTCGACCACCGTCACAGCCTGCGTAGCCTTCCCTCGCCTGTTCGCTCACACACAGCAGTGACGGGACAATATACAACCATGAATACCGAGCAGCCAGAGGCGTGTGTTGTGAGGAGGAGGATCGTGTGTGTGTGTGTGAGGACAGATAAGTGGAGTGTGAACGAGCTGAAGGAGCTTCCATGAATTGGCTTCTTTTTTTTTTTTTTTTTTTTTTTTGTGCTTGATGTGTTTTTGCAGCACTGCAGGCTGAGCAGGAGCTAGAAGAGTAAGTTAAAGCTGCGGCAACAGTTATGCTTTTAATTCGTGTGTGTGTGTGTGTGTGTGTGTTTCTACTTTATCAGTGTGTGCAGGTCTTCTGCAAAGTAAATAACATCTGCACTTTGAATTGTTGGCTGGTGCAAAACTAATGAATCATTTAACATGAACTTGTGCTGTGGTTAATCATTTCCAGCCAGTTGGCTTCATTAGTTGTGTACAGTAAATTACCTTCAGAGTAAATATGATGAAATGCTTCTCATGTTAACATAAGAAGTCAGATGATGATGTTTTCCCCGGGTATTTAAACTTCTGGCTGCAGCCCAGACTCAGCATGTTACAGTACGTTCTAATATAAAGTCATTTTATGTTGATAAGAAAACGATCCCTGTGCTTTGGATTGAGAGAATAGCGAGGTGATGTCAGGGTGACACAAAGGCAGTTGTGCAGTCTTTCCTGTGCCGTCCGTGATGGTTTCCAGATGCTTTGAGATGATTGTTCGTGTAACTGAATCCTTTTAAAAAAGTACACACAGCTGAAGCACCGTCCTTCTAGAAGCAAGTCTCACAGCTCTTGAGCCATCTTGGAACAAATCCAGGCCGATATTCTGAAGGCCCGTCTTCATGAATGAGGATGGTGCCATCACTGCTCACTGGGACATTTAAATCACACCTGCAGAGTCTCCAATCAAATCTGATTTAGAAGATTTTGCTGACTTTTAGCTTTTTCCCGCAAGTTCCTTCACTGCACACACGCTCAGTTTTACACCATCACAGCTTCATTAACTACTGGGGTCTTTGGCTCCTCCCACCACAGTGTTGAACAAACAGTGTTAATTCATGTTATGGTGGCAGGAAGCCACTGTAAAGTTAAAAGTACACTTACCTGCATCTGTATTATGATAACAGATGGGTATGTCTGTTACCTCGCAGCTCAAACTGTCATGAACCTCATCTGAGTTGATGATTGGCTCGTTTGTTTCATTAAGATAAATGTGGTGGGTTTGCATCAGCTCTCTTTGGTTTAATTAAGCACAGTCAAGAGCTAAAATAAGGTTTTAGCCAACAGTCCTAATGATGCTGCTGCCTAACTTTCTTTATTTAATATAACTAAAAGGCATATATACATATATAATCTCAGAATGATTGAAAGTTTTCATTAAATGAGACTTGGAAGCGTTAAAGGAAGAGCAGTCCTGAGGTGCCTGTGATGTGTAACAGCTAGTAGCTGCTTCAGGTCCACAGTAAAACTGGCTCTAATAAGTGTTGGATTATTATTGCTGGAGGATGACAAAACCTGCCGGCGAGGAGCCGAGGCGTCGCGGTTCCCAGCCCGGTCTGTATAAACAGGACTTCAGAGAGCTGCGATACAGAGCGGGGCCTCGGTGCAGCTGTTTGAAATATTAATGATGATTGGAAACGCTACAGATGTGGAGGACATGAAGCAAAAATCTATGAGATTTTTCTAAAAGCTGCCAGAGAGGAATGTTTGAGGAGTCCTGTGGGTTATTTTCTGTTTCAGGAATATTGGGTTCATGCAGTGAAAATACTGCGTGGGCATTTCTGACCATGTATGGACACATCATGTGTTCTGGTTCTGTATTTTTGCCGATGGGAAACTCTTCAGTTCTCTCATACGCACAGCTCTATTTCCAGAACAGTCCGTCACTGGACTGGACTTTCTTTATCCGGCTTTAATGAACTGAAATGAAAACACATCGATACCAAATTTAATCAGAGATGAAGAACTTTCCAGCTTTTTGTTCCTAGATTGTGGGTTTTAGTGATAAAAGACAGGCATCCATGGATAACTAATACACTAATAATGCAGCATTTCCACACTAACTGCTGTCAGCTGTCACGTATGCAGGTATTGATCCAGACGTGTTGTTGTGGTGCTGCTGTCAGAGCCGGTTATGTAACAGCTCGATCCACACGCTGCTGTATGACCTCCGAACCAGCCGTGATTGGACTGGCACCCAACCAGCCCGCAGCTCTGTTTCTGCATCGAGTACCTTCGTTGTTAACCCTCGCTGTCCCATAAAATTCAGTCTAATGAGTCATTGATCCTCATATTGTTTCCCTCCTGTGGTTCTTCTCCTTCTCCACTGTAACTGTGCTTCAGCTGTTTTATAGACTTTAGAGAACGCAGTGAGACAAACAGAACCTCTGGTTCTGGTGTCCTTGACGTCATCTGAACACACACACACACACACACACACACACACACACACACACACACACACACACACACACACACACACACACAGACACACACACACCGTCAGCATTGCCGTGTCACATTTCCTGCTGTGACTCTGCACTCAATGTTTGAGCATTTATCTGCACCCTATTCAGTTCTGACATTAAACACACACACACACACACACACACACACACACACACACACACACACACACACACACACACACACCTCTGCAGTGAAGTGGTTAGAAATCATCTCACACAGTCGAGCTCATATTCTTAGAGTGACTAAGCAGTCTGTTTATTTCTATGGTAACCACGTCTGCTGTATGTTGGGTGTCCTTTGCGTGTGATGCAGCCTCTTTTGTGTATTAGCTTCCCCGTCTTTGTGTTGATAACTAGCTCGTGTCTGCAGTGAGATCAGCTGTGTGTTGCTGTAATGTGATGCAGTGAGTGTGACGCTGCCAAGTGTTTCTATGAAGGAAAGGTGAGCCTGCTGTATGTTAACGAGCTCCCTGATTGGCTCTGTGCCTTCCTGAAACAAACAACAGCATCTATGTGCAGAGCCTGGGATGTTAATTCACTTCATAAATTAATCAGATGCTTTGAGTTTAAACTGAATCCTGCAGACGGCTTGATTGGATTTTTGTTTTATTGTCTGAAATGCTGTTTTGAATCATCACTGGATAATTTCCTGAGATGCAGTGTCATCTGTCGCGGTGATGCTGAGTATGAAGGCAAAGCTGTTGATTGCAGTCTGCATTCCTGCCCTCATTCATGGCCACACGGCTGCTGTGGGCACTGACCAAAGGAATGACACTGAGGACACAAGTGGCAGAAATGAGCTGAAGGGTGTCTGTGCACAGCTCAGGTAGGGTGAGGAGCTGCTCCTTTGCATCATAAGGAGCCAGCTGAGGTGCTGTAGGTATCTGACTGCTCAGGTATCAGGTAATATAAGCGCTCTGAGACGTAACTTGAGCCTGAAACCAGACAAATCTTGGAGCTCGTGTTTCGTCGGCTCTGGCTGAACGCGTCACCCCCCCCCTTGTTTTCAGACGGATTTCCATCTGGCTCAGCCCTGTTGTGTTTTTTTGGTCACTCGGGATTGTGTCATACTTCTTGGTGCTCTGAGCGGTTTTAAGTCTATCCAGTTACAACCTGAAGCATTTAGGTCAGTCTCAGTTAATCAGAACCAAAGAAAGAACACATCTATTTCATAACCTTTGTGCACAGAAATCAAATATGAACCAAGACCCTCCAGACTGATCTGCTTTTATGCATAAATGTGCCAATATCAGTTCATTAAGCTCCCATCTGGGGATCATTATTTTATCACTTAGTTTTGAATGATTTTTCTTTCTTTTTTTTTTTTTAAACTTGATTTCAGGGTTGGGAATTTAAAGTAGCCTGGGGTGGAAGAAATGAACCTAATGCTAACGTACCAAAAGCTGCAGTTCCTCTGCCGTCCAGCAGAGGTGCCAGCAGTGAGTCAGTCCCCATAGACTTCCCCCAGCTGTACGGGGGAGGATGTGTTCATAACTCACCTGTTTAAATTGGATTAAGGCTTCTTTGGCCTCTCTGACTAACAGGTGACTACTATCTTCTACATGCTGAATTACACAGGCCTCCACACACTTCTGTTGGTTATCTGACATTAGACTACAGCGAGTAGATTAAATTTCATATGAATTTGTTGGTAATATGATACTCACTTAATGCATTAATTGGCAAATGAGCTGTAAAATCTCGATTGGTGAGCTGCTGGTACTCTCTCTGTCACTGACTTCATACATCAGCAGAGTCTCCACAGGTCAGCAGTAAAATTGTGACTCTGACCCCTCACCTGTTGTTGGTCTTTGTCCTGTGGCACAGACCTACCTGCAGATTTGTTTACTGTTAAAGGACATTTCCTGGTCAAAGATGACTGATTCCTCACAGTAGACCTGGAGGCCAAAGTGATCCCAACCAGAGTATCTGGTTAGAAACTGGCTTTCTGATGCTCTCAGTTAATTCAGCTGTAAAACGTTCCAACACTTCATGTTGCTGAACGGTGATGTCAGTGCGGTTACACACTGATCTTATTAAATGCTGCTCTGAGGTTCCCTTCTGCTGTTCATGGTACAGTGATCAGAAACGCTGTCCTCCCTCACAAAGTTCAAATATTAACCAGTCACAGCGTCCTGATGTCGGCACTGAGCACCTCCTCAGCAGCGCCCTGCGTGTTAAAGCTCACAACTTGCAGTTGCACATATTTGGTGTTTGAGTCCCTGTACAAGGCCGTGTTTGTTTTTGTGAATAAAAGGAAAAATGTAGCTGCTGTTCATGCAATACATACAAGAACAACCCAGCAAATGACCCTTTTAATAGTATTTTCATTCAGGCTCACTGTCCAATCACCAGGATGCATGACAGTTTAGTTCCTGAACTTCAACTAAATCCCATAATGATCAGCTCTAAACAATAGAGCCGACTGTTAGCCACCACAAATAGCTGGTAGTGCAGCGAGCTGTGGCTGGCACGGCGCACTCTGAGGTTGATTATCGGCTTGTTGTGCACAGACTGACACTCATTAGGGTCATTAAGGTGGAAAATCACAATGAAAACAGGAGGTAAACCCTATTATGTTTATTTCTGTCTCCATATTTTTATGCTTGGGCTCAGAGTGGCTTTGCATGATTCACAGTTCAAAATGGTCCTTATTTATCTGATCCCGGGCCTCAGTGCAGCCCCTCAGTTCATGCTCTGTCTGAAACAAGCCGTTTTAGCTCCTCCCCTTTAAGGGGAGGAGCAAATACCTGCCAGACCTATATGAAGTGACCATAGTAGGGAGGTCCCATCTTGATGACGTCATACAGATCCAGCAGTAGGAAGAACTGAAGTCTGAGCCTTTGGCTCTGAGGGATTCCTCGCACATCTGCCGACCTCATTATTTGAAACTTTAGCTCTTTTTAATATGAACATCCACCACTGAAACAGAAGACATGACAGAAAATGAGGAAAAGCAGAACAGGTCCTTCTAGAGTGAAACAACAAAAAGAAAATGGCTCAGAGTGATGGAGTCTGCGTCTCAGTCTGCACTTAGCCTGGAAAACACAACAGAAGAGCTTTTTCTTTGTTCTTTAACCTCCAGGTTAGCAATCAGAGCAGCAGCACAAAGGGGGGGATTACTTCAGCAGGACTTTTGCTCGGGGGTCTGCGGGGATTTTGACTAACTTTAATTCTTCTGTTCTGAACAAGTGAAGTTTCTAATGAGGGCTTTTCAGCCTGATACAGGCCTTGTGACTGAAAGTCTGACAACTTCCCCCTGAGAAGGTTTGCCCTAAATGAGGCTTTGAAAAACAATTAGATAAGAGTGAGCTAGATAAAGAGGTGAAGGAAGAGAGCGAGGAAGTGACAGCTGAGTTTGGAATCGGAGCTGCGTTCTTTTCCTGCTGTGACCTTTGACGACCACCACAGTTTGTTTTTCCACACTGGAAAGTTTGTGGTGCCTGCAGAGGTTACGATCAGGAAAAGAGAACTGAACTCTAGGAGCATTCGGGTTTATTTGTCTCGAGGAGCTCCAGTTGGTTTCCATGCCATCATCTTTGTGTGTATTGTTATGTAACACTAATAAATGATGAGTTGAACAAACCATCTCCCTCCTGCTGTGGCTGAGGGAGATGTTTTTCACATTCAGATGAGAGTGAGGTTGGCCTCCTTTTGCAGTCGCTGATTCATTCCTGCGTGAATGTTTGTGATTATTAGAGCCAACCAAAGGAATCCTTACATCAGGGTCTGCTGTCCTCCAGCCAGAAGGCCTGAGGGAGGTCCTGCTGAACAAAACAAACATCCCCTGCTTAACTTCATACCCATGACAGGGGCTGATTGCATATCAAGAAGACATGTTTCACGGAAATGCATGACCTTGAGCTCCTGTGAATGTTTAATAGTGACAGTGAACAGCTTAAAAGAACACCAGCATGTCTGTGACTGAGCAAAGGCAGTTTGAAGTCGGCTAAAATTCCCTCACTGTGAGCAGACAGTTTCATATTCTGATTTCTCTCGTTCAAACTAACTCCAAGATTGGGATCATCCATGTTGAGCTATCTTTTATGCCTCTCAGAGGAGAATCTCAAGTTTAAAAATTAGCATTAGTGGCCAAAATGTTCATATTACTTTTTGTATTATTGCTGATAAAAATGTCTGTCTACCGTGTCTTTTAAATGAGACATTTAACTGGTTAAATAAGAGTATAAACAGTCTCTAACAGGTAGAAGATACTGTGGTTTTGAGAGGCAGAGCTGAGAGAAGGCGTGGATACTATAAATAGCAGTGGGCCAGAGATGGAGCTGTGAGGAACACCAGAGGTAAGTGGACAGCAGAGGAATGTGCATTTGCTGTGACAGAAGCTTGGCAGGTAAGGAGAACAGAGAACAGTGTTGAAGCGGGGGCATTGATCATGAAAGAGCAGGACCGAGCAGTCGCCTTTAGGCTCTGGCTAATATCGAGAAGGACCACTGTGTTGACAGAGCAGCTCTGAGCAGGTGAAATACATAGGGATGGTTTTGTATAGCTGCAATAAGTCACGTTAAATCAGACAATGTTTCTGTTTCGCAAGTCATGAATTGGTCCTCAGCCGGAAAAGAGTGGAGTGCCCGCAGCGGCTCAGGGATGAGATGCTGCCTCAGGTGGACGAGTTCAAGTATCTCGGGGTCTTGTTCACAAGTGATGGGAGAAGGAAGCAGGAGATTGGCAGACAGATTGCGACTGCAGTAGATGCTGCATCGGTCCGCCGTGAAAAAGGAAGAGCTGAGCGTGAAACGAAGCTGTCGATGTACCAGTCGATCTACGTCCCTACCCTCACCTATGGTCACGAGCTTTGGGTAGTGACCGAAAGAACAAGATCGCGGATACAAGCGGCGGAAATGAGCTTCCCCTGAAGGGTGGCTGTCCTGTCCCTCAGAGATAGGGTGAGGAGTGCAGTCGTTTGGGAGGGTCCCAGAGTAGAGCCTCCACATTGCAACGAGCCAGCTGAGGTGGCTAGATCGAAATGCTTAAATTAGTAAATTAAGTGGATTTACTGATGCTTGCTGAATGCCCCCCGGTTGCTGGACCTCCTGTTCTAATTGCTGAGCACTTTAGTCTCGTGCTGCTCGTTTCCTCTACATGTTTTCCCTCTTCCAGTCCATCCAGCTCTGGACTTAACCTGTTTGACAAGCGTGCCTTAATGCATAGCAGGGTTCTAACTCTTGACAATAGCCATTAAACTTGTGGATTAGCCCTGTTATTCACTTCTCACACACACACACACACACACACACACACACACTGGGTCACAGTGAGGCTGCCAGAGGCTGATGGTGAAACTGATTCTAACAGGAGTGGATGAGACGTTGGGTTGTTGGAGGAGAGTTCAGGAGCTTTCAGCCAGAGAAAGTCACTTCAGTTTGTAGGCTTCATGTCACAGAACGCAGGCGGCTCACTCTGCCTCACTCTAAAGTAGGACATCTCCCTCTGTGCCTGTCTATCGATGCACTGAGTGAAGTCATCATGGAGCGAGGTCATCAGTTTGGATCATTAAAATGAATTTGAGTCCATTTCATAATCAGATTGAAGACTGTCTTTTGTCTTCAGACTGAGTAAAATTTTAAGAGGATAATCCTCAAAAAGCTTGTAAAGCAGACTGAAATGACCTCACTGGGATGTGTGTTTGAGGAGACAGTCAGAAATGGCCAGAGGGCCTGCACTCAGTGTCTTAGCTGAGACAAACCAACTCACCTGAAAGGAATTCATCACCAGGAATTTGAAGAAGCACTCCACAAATTCCTTTTATTTATTTATTTTTGTGGGCGTAGAGGTGTGCACTGAAAGCATCAGACAATCAGAGGTTTCTCAAATCATTTAGGTTGTAGCTTAAAAGATCCAAGCTCAAATCTGTGATCCAGGATCAGCTGATCCTGCTTACACAGGTGTGTCTGAATCCAGCCAAGCAGGAGTCTGTTTGAACAACCATGCAATGAACAGTTCAGATTTTTCTGTCCTCTGGATTTTCTTACACATCTCGAAGCTTTTTTCAATTTTCAACCTCGCAGAATAAACAGAAATGTAATATGGCAGCTGTTTTCATAACCTGATTTCTTATATGGGGGACATGTAAATATGAACGAGGCGCCTAATTCTGTTGCAGTTTATTGTCAAAGCAGTGAAAGGCTGCTGCATCACCCATACAAGTGAATAAAAATGGGCTCACCTGCAGGGATCAGTGACTGCTGTGTTTGAGGTACCGCGCAGAGAACCTGCTTGAAGCTTCCCACAGCGTCTGATGACGGCTGCATTTTTGATGTCGACTCAGGTCAGCTGGTTATCGTCACTCAGACGGGACAGGAGGTGAAGCTGCAGACGCAGATTCAGGCTGTGACAGTGTTGATGCATATTTAATTGAGCCAAGCTGACCTCACAACCACAGAATAGACGGGATCTGATACCCACCTGGAGACAGGCCTGCTTTTCATTGTTGATGCATTTGTGCTTTCATTATCTGACACACAGGAAGGCTCTTTTATGAAGCCTGGATTACTTTAACTGTACTGCTCATGTATGTACCATCAAACTAAGGTGGCACTGAGAGAATCCTAGCTCTCACGTTATGGGGGTGCAGAAATGGACTGTAGGGATTAGGCACCACAGGGTACAATCTGTGATTGTCTGTGCTTCCATCTAATAAGTTACAGGAATAACACAAAAGTTTTTAATGTGTAGACTCTGATAGTTGCAGGGCAAAAATATACATTAGTGTAAAAATAACAGTAAACAGAGGAGTTTGTCAATGTTAATTTTGTCCCTTTGTAAACACAAACTGAGGTCAAAGATGGAGATATTGTGTGTTTGGTGAGCCGTTGGAGGCTGTAACTGTGCGCCTCCTGTCTGTCTACCTGAGAGTGAGTGTCGCCCAGGCCCCCTCCTGTCATTACTGGATAATGGAGCAGCAGCTCTGTCCCGGATCTGATCGCCTTTATTTAGCTGCTCCTCTCTTTTCTTTGTCCCTGACCCACATTCACACACACGCACGCACACACACACTGGGCTCACTCTTTGCATGAACATCAGAGGTGTCGCATGTAGACGGATTCATGGACAGCAGGTATCTGACTGAAAAATGTGAAAGCTGGTGAACTGACATTAGCCAGCCTTTGGAGTGTGATGAACTTTGTGTTGAAGTTGTGTTAATGAAATGAAATCTGGGTTCTGACTTGCTGCTGCTGGTTTTCACTCATTTCTCAGGGTGTCTGAGTGCTGCAGTCAGCAATGCAGCCTGCAGAGGGCAGCATTTCCCAACTATCACTGTCAGTAGTTGTAGTTGCAGCACAAGAATAGTTTCACAGTGAACAAAATATTAAAGAAATGAAAGCACAAATTATACTGTGTTAACACTGGGCAGATATAACTGTTACAGCAGAAAGAATGAAAACTGCTTACATGTAAAAATAAACCTGCACAGTACTCTGTATTTGGATTGATTCCTACCATATTTAAGGCACCATATTTAAGCAAAACTCCACATTGAAATTGTTCTGCTACAGAATGAAATTAAAGACAGTCAAATGCATTTCTGATCATTCTGAGCAGCTCCCAAACATTTCTGCAGCACCACAAACCTGCATGAATGCCACACCAGGCTTTACTGTGGCAGCATGCAGTGTTTTAATGCACAGATGAATCTTTGCTTCCAGATTGGAGGAATTCTGAGCACTTGGACAACTTTCCCAGACTTTTTTAGGCTCTAAAGCCTTCCCGGACTTCGAGTAGAGTTGATGCTGCTGCACATTCTCCAGTTTCAAAGAGAATTTAGTTTGATCTGTCTTTTTTCTTCTGCCTGTGTCTTTGTGACGAAACAGCTGGAAACCCCCCTTTCTGTCAGGAGGAGACCTTTCTAACCGCACTGTCTTGCTTTATCCAGCTATAAAAATGAAGTGAAATTCTGGGCCAAAATCAAAACCAGTGTGTTTAAAAAAAAAAAAAATAACCAGCAACATTTTGTGTTGTTCCTCCTGCACAGCAGGCATGTCTTTGGTTAGTGTTTGGTTCCGTCTACATTGAGCTGTTGCTCATTAGCAGCTGCTTGGTAAGTATTTAAACCTTCACTTGGCTGAGTGTCTGTAAGTGGTCATGACCAATTAGTTGCTCTAACAGCAAACAAATATCTCACTGGAAGATTAAACTGCAGAGGAATGTTTGGGAGGTGTTTCTACAGCACAGAAATACAGATGATATACGACTGTTATCAGCCTGTATTTGCTCTGATTGTCACCGGCCTTGTAAATTTCTGTGGTTCAGTTTGATGGAGACCTGACAGACTTCAGAGCAGTTATTAATTTACACTGAAGGCTTCCTCTCTTGGATTATTGTCATTAGTATCAGCCTTTCACAGTTGGTTCATCTGAGATATAAATCAACCTTATAAGACAAATGTCTGTAAGAAGTGTGTCTGTGTGTGGGGACGTTGTGAAGCTTCTTCAGTACTTTAAAATTGGTGATCTTTGTTCAATATTTTGAGTTCTTCCAGCACCATTATCGCTTTGGGACAAAGGCTAATGATCTAAAATTGTGATTATTAATTTAATCAGTACCACCCTGCTGAAGTTTGATCAAATGAAATTCTAAACATGAACTTTATCTTTCTTTTTGCAGCCTCCGGTACGTTTCCAGCTCCAGATTCCTGAAAACGTTCTGGATACACGATGTGAGGATCCGTCATCGAGCCGTTAAATGGACACATTTTAAACTATAGTTCTGCACTTGACAAGGACGCAGTGACTTACAGCCTCCTTGGAAACGCAGCAGCATTTTTCTTCAGCGTTTTAAATGTGTAAGTGGAAAGAGTGCAACACTGTGACGTGCTGAACGTGCGGTTTCCATCCTCGAGATGAGTGTCTCTGAGCCCGCTAATAGTTTCCCTGTCAGGGGGACGAGCGGCTCCTGCATGAAGCTCCCTCTCCACAGTGCAGGAGACCACAATGGGAATGCTTTCCCAATTTCATCTTCCTCCTCATCCTCCTCTTCATCCTCCTGTCTGGGGGAGTCATCTCCTGAGTCACTGCGGAGTCTGAGCAGCCTCAGCGGGGGCCGGACTGACAGCCCACTGGACTACGACATGTTTGAGGTCACCCTGACAGCAGTGAACACTGTAAATTTGAAATCTGTCATTTCAGACTGGACGCCGGAGGAAGAACGTAAGCCAGATGACAGTGATGACGTCTCACTGGGGAAGTCACAAACTGCAACAGAGCTGTCGGAGTCCAACGATAACTCTGTGTCAGTTTACCTGGACGCCAACAGTGACGAATGCTCTCGGGACAGCTGGAACGACAACCTGACGCTCGCCCTGTCGCTGACAGGAAACGGCAGCCTCTGTGGCATTAATGATGACCTCAGCAGTGGAAGCAGTAATGGGAGGAGGCATGGCTCCTCAACTCCAGACTCAGACGCAACAGAAATCCCAGCTGATGACGATGACGAGGAGGCTTTGTTTGTGTCTGTGAGCTCTGATGTGGATGTGCAGAGAAGCAGTGCGACACTCACGAGCTCAGTTTGTCAGTCCAGTGACAGCGTTGTGATGACTGTGAATACTGAGCTCCAGACAGAGGCGCCTGTGGCTCATAATGAGAGCTCAGAGGTGGTGGTAGAAGGGCCTGCGGTCCCCTGTCCTGAGGGAAGTCAGACAGAGCCTCCTGCCTCTGAGGATCTCAGCGAAAGCACACAGATGCCAGCTGAAGATGTCAAGAAATTCACTTCTCCTCCACCTGAAGAGGCTGAAACATGTGCAGTGGGCTCCAAACCCTCCCACCCTAATACGAGTCTGCCAGCCACAACAGCAAGAATTAAACCTGCTTTCAGGTTAGCCACCACCACAACTGTCAAACCATCCAGTCCAGAAGCAAAGAGGGTTTCCAGAGTGGACTTGAAAACGGTCAAGGCTAAAGTTGGTTCACGGCCTAACCCATCCCCATCTAAAACAGCCATCCAGGTACTGCTGAAATGAAATGTGTATAGCTACACTACCACTTTAATGTTTAGGGATGCTATGAAATGTTCTTGTTTTTGTTCTGAAAGTTAGAAGTGATAGACAACAATTAATGGAGTCATTAATCACAAATAATTTGTAATTATTAATGTAACACTTTGGTAGGTATACACAGGTCAGTGTTCAGTATCCATTACACCTGTGTTTTACTGGCACACAGTTGGTCATAATTAGCTTGTTAGCATTAGCCCTCATGCGATTCTCAGCAAACTAGTCGGCGTTCTTAGTCTTAGAAATTGAGGCTTTTTCATGTGGGGCAGTTGCCAAAAACTGAGGAAAGAAAGGTGGGTGGCTCCACTGATCAACTGATCAAATAGAACAGAGTGTCTAGTTTTAGAAATGGACCCATCATGCAAGCTTCACTAAGTGGAGACAGACTGAACTGCAGAATTTAAAAAAAAAGAAAAGAAACTGAAGTTTACTGGTGGTTACTGCTACCTTCACAGAGCGGTGTAATGCATCTCTTACCAGAGTAGAAAGAAAAGGGAGTGCCTTCTGCAGAATTGAGCCCTTGAACACAGGAGTGATGGTCACTGAATTTCATGTTACATCACATAAAAAATGTGCTTTTGTTGCACCCCAGCTGAGCGAGGCAAAGGGAGGAGTCATTTATTACTTAACCTAGAAATGAAGGCAAGTTTGTCCGGGAGGGATGGGGTCTGTAGGTGCTCTCACATCAAGTGAATTAGCAGGAATAATCTAATCAATTTCATA
Source organism: Archocentrus centrarchus (assembly GCF_007364275.1). Lineage (NCBI taxonomy): Eukaryota > Metazoa > Chordata > Actinopteri > Cichliformes > Cichlidae > Archocentrus > Archocentrus centrarchus. The sequence continues at coordinate 1,052,530 of NC_044346.1, forward strand.
CCCCACAAAACCTTGTGACCCAAACAAAAGTCAGCTGTTTACCAGGTGATATGAAGCTGTCTCTTCTAACATTTAAAATGTGTCTTCTACTCAGAACAAATCTGCCCCACCCAATGGGAAGAGAGCTGTTCTGAGAAAGGAGGAAGTGCCGACTGCTGACGGAGGTAAAAGGCAGAGGTCATCTGCAGGGCCGGTCAAAGTGGCTGTTGTGCTGAAACCTAACAGAGGAAAGAACAGCAGCCTTAAGACCAATCACAGGACAGCAGCCGGTGACCCTGCCGTACCACAGAAGAAGAGTTTAGCCGTCAGTCGAACACTGTCCACTTCAACCAGCTCTCTGGGGTCTGAGGTTGCTGGGGAAAAACACCTAAATGCTCCCAGGAAGGCTGAGCAGGATGTGCCTGGTAAACATGGAAAATCTGATGATGAGGAAACAAAATGCCCAAATGAGGAATCTGTGGGGGAGCAAACGGAGTGCACAGGAGAGGCTTTATTGTCAGGAACCGCTGTGGAGAAACCACAAACTCCTACCAGGGTGAGTATGAAGAATAAATGAACTGCACTCCTGTGCCTCAGGCCCAGTTTAGCCACAGCTGACATTTTCAAATGTCATTTTGCACACAAATGCCAGCAAGGATCCCATAACTCTTTAGACTTGAGTTATGCATAACTCAAGACAGCATGTGCATGTTGTTGGCATCCTCTGCAGTGATGCATCCCAGTGTTTGTGAGGAAGGATGAGAGGACAGAGAAGGGCTCATCATGTCCTAATTCACCTCCAGATCTCCTTCTAGGTCCAGGGACTCGATTCATGCACAGTATGGAGGCATTTTCAGTCTGACCAGTCTGTGTAACATGAGCTCAGGTTGCAACAAATCAGTTTTACTTTCAGTTCCTCTTAAAAAGCATGCAGTGAAACTGTGTGTAAATTTACACATCCAGGTGAGGCAGTTTAAAACTTAAACTTTAAAACCACATGCCCAAAGCTGAGCCGCTGTTGATTTGTAAGAAGTAGTGACAGTATGAGCGTGCACGCTGTTTTAAAGCAGGGAGTGGTATGTGCACAGTGAGCGTGCTCCATCTCTGGTATGTGTTTTTGAAGCTGTATTGAGCCTGTGACGGGTTTAAAACCTGCCCCAGTGGATTCTGTCATAGGCCGCCCCGGGGGGTGGGGGGTGGGGGCAAATACCTGTGAAACCCTGCTGTGCACGGCAACCTGTGCATGAGTCTTTATTTTTAAAGGGAAACGTCACCACATAATCAAAAATTTTGGTGAGAGTTGTGTGGCTTTTTTTGTATATAATAGAACTAATCTGCACTTTCCCCTTTTTGCCAGTTTAAAATAACTGAATAACAGTGTGACTTTGGTCATATCTGTAAACTTTGTTGTAAGCAATTTCATGTAGGAACTGTTTTCTTTCTACTGTCTGCACCGGCGAGCTGCACGCTCCCTTCTGCAGACTGATGTGCATTTCTGGGAAGGACATTGCTGCTGCTTATTACTATTATTTTTATTTGTTATGTTTTTCAATGCATTTTTTTGGAGTTTTGCACACCACAAGATGAGTGCCAGTGAGTTAAGTCTGTTTAAGAGAAGGCAGAGAGACAACTTTGGAATGAACTGCTGCTTTAAAGGTTGAAGTAGTTACAAGCAGGATCTTATTGTCCTTTAAATATCTCAATGTCCAGGGCACCCGGGTGGCTTAGTGATGAAGCCGGCCACTGCACACATACCGTATGCCGTGTTGCGGTGCGGGCGTCGCAGGCTCGAGTCCCGGCCTGTCGCCAATTTGCCCGCGTGTCTTCCCCTGTATCTTCCCCCATTTCCTGTCTCTCTTCACTGCTGATAAAAGCTGCTGTGGCCAAAAATGCAAATACATAAATAAATCTCAATGTCCTACACAAACCGGGACTGAGAGTTTAATTTGCCAGTAATGAAAAAAATGGTGCTGCACGTGTGCGTTGCAATCCATCTTTTCATGCATTACCAGACAATCAGTTGTGCTGCCAGCATGCATGTTAACACATGATTTAGTGTGAACTGGTATGCTGAAGTAATCCACGGGCTCAGCCTCTTGGCATGGCTGAAAACTGAAGTAGGCTACAAGCTACGCTGATTTCTGCTCAAGCTCAGGGCCTGCTGCTCTGAGATTTAGGATCTGAGGAGTCAAACACTCCAGAATAAGAATAAATTTGTGAACAGTGTCAAGCTCTCCTGCTCTGTTGGCAGCTGAGCAACAGTTTGTAGAAAGGGGTAGGCATGTAGCTTTTAGATTTAAAAAGAAAGAAACATTTTCTTTGGAGACAGAGAAAGATGCCAGACCTTCATCATAAACTCGCTCCATGTGTGCTCAGAGGGGGAGGAACATGGAGGGGTGGGGGTGGGGAAAGAAAAAAATCTTGGCCAGGCCCGAGCTGGGATTCTCGAGGGAAATGTACAACACAATGGCAACTGTTTTTGCCCTTCTTGTAGTTGCAGCACACTCCCAGTTTCCCTCCTCCTTTCCTTCTCCCTCTCTTCCTCCTCCCCTTCTGTTTTAAAACTCTCGCTGTCACTCCTCCCCTCCTTCACTGTTTCCCTCACTTCCCTCCACATTTCTGACTCCGAGCAGGGAATGGCTAACACCATGGTCTCAGTGCGCAGCTCCGAGCTGGGGCGCCTCGGCTGGGATGCTGTCACTAAACGTCAGCTCTTCTTACAGAAAGTCTCCTCCAAGCTGGGACCCAACACCAGGCACCAGGGGAGAGGCACCAGAGTGGATAAGGGGCCCTCAGGACCAGCTCCGGGCTCGGGGACTGGACCTCCAGGTCAGGGAAGCCCTGGACCCAGGCAAGCCCAGACTGATGGCTCCACACTGGGAGAAGGTGGACAAAGTGCTGGGAGTGGATCTCCAACCAGAGTGAGACAGAGCCAAAGTCAGAGCCAGGGTGAGTTTCTGCCTCTAAGCAGACACACAAACAGGAGCTGTTTGAGCACAGATAGCTGGACAGTCAACACAACAGCAAGCTGCACATGGACAGGTTACACACATGGCTCACTCTGTCCCACTGTCAGTCATATCAGCTCGTGTGTGTGTGTGTGTGTGTGTGTGTGTGTGTGTGTGTGTGTGTGTGTGTGTGTGTGTGTGTGTGTGTGTGTGTGTGTGTGAGATGGGAGAGAGTCCCAGAGTCGTCCCTGAAGCAGACTCAGGAAATGAGCAGGCTGACATTGTAGAGCTGCAACTTAAAATCCACATACCACTGTGCACACATACTGTTTTACAGGCCTGGCACACACACACACACACACACACGCACACGCACACGCACACGCACACACACACACACACACACATACACGCACACACACACACACACACAGACACCAAGCAGTGAGTGAGCGTGTCACTGATGGACAGGCGTGCACAGTTACTGCCTGCGTGTGCGTGCATGCAGCTGATGAGCTGGTTTTGTTTCATACTGGTGTTTGTTTCCTGTTTGTCGTTGTGCATGTTTGTGTACCTTTCATAGTGACCCACGTCTCTGTGTTAGTGAATACAGTGTAAACTGCTGATGTTGAGATGTTCGACTTAAACAGTGTTGTGTCCTCTGCTTGGCATCCAGTAGCCTGTAATTCTGTGTGTGTGTGTGCGTGTGTGTGTGCGTGCGTGTGTGTGTGTGCGTGTGTGCGTGCGCGTGAGAGAGCAGCTTGTTTTCCAGAATCATTGTGCTGCAACGTGTCATTTACATAGCTGAAAATGGCGATGTGCATATTGTGGAATATTTGTGTGGAAATCCGGGCGCTGTCCTTGTAAAGGTCACATTCTGCTGGACAAAAGTTTGTCTGTCCTCTTTGCTCACATTCAGGAACAAACGGACATCTTTGGACCCGAACACTAAAATCTCCATGAAAGGATACTTTTGTGTGTGTGTGTGTGTGTGTGTGTGTGTGTGTGTGTGTGTGTGTGTGTGTGTGTATGTGGGGGGGTTAACTCACTACTGATACATGATGATTGACTGTATATAAAGAATGGCCATAGCTTCCAGGTCTAAAAGTTGGAGCCAGTGCAGATGTGCCGTAAACCTGCATTATTTTAATTGCCAGCAGGGGGCGGGACTCTGAAGTAAACACTTTCCCAGTGAGTTTATGGTCAGTCTAGTTTTAATTCTTCTTGAATACAGCATGTTGTTCATTTTATAAATGATGATCCTGAAAGGAGAATTAATCAGGTGCTGCTGTGAGAGTGCTCATGATGCAGAGGCTCAGGTTGAGCCTCTGGGACGTCCTCCTGTGGAGTGGGTGACGTCACTGTGGCTGCGATCGTCCTCTCTGTGGAGCCTGTGAACTTTAATCTGTCAGTCTGCACACAACTCTGCACTCTAGCTCAACACAACAAAAAACAAAGAGCCACTTTGTCACAATATTCAGCAACTGCATTTTACAAGTTAATTATTGATCAATCCATAATTTTCGGGAGCAGACAGCTGATGTAGTTGTGTAGCTGCTTGATTCTATTTTGGTCGCTTTCTTTCGCCCGTGTGTCTGGATCTATGCTCAAGCTTTTTGTAAGGTGAAGGTAATTCTTCTGTTTTAACTCTTAATTGGATTTCATTGCGCCACCCGAGCTTTGAGTGCTCTGGAACACCTGAGGCAGGTATCCACGAAGCAGGAGACACATTTATTGAGAAGGTTTAGATCCAACAGCGATACCTGCAGAGCTGTAGTACATCAATGAGCTCTCAAACTCCATACTTCTGAGTGCTGACAGTTTCTTTGCAGCCTGTAATATAATTAGGAAATATACAGTATCAAAAACATTAGATTTTTCTGCATTTTATATAGAAATTTGTCTTGAAATACAGCAAGATTCATGAGTAAGCTGTTCTAACTAAAAATCAGGCATCACATGTCCTCGGCTGCTCATTTCGAGCGTAGCTTGGTAAATGTAAGCGGGTCCTGAGGCTGATGACATCAGTGAAAGTTAAGTGGAGTCTGGAGTTTACAAACCTGAAGTCTGCTGAATGAAACCCGATCAGACGAGCGGGTCGGAGTAAAAAGCAGCAGCGGGGAGGAACGACCCGAGGAGGGAGTGACTGAACATTCAAAATAAACAGCATGAGGACGTCTGTCACACACGGCCTCGTTCTCACACTCGAGCACGCTCTCTTTTTGTTTAATTGTTAAAAAATTGCCAATAATACCTGCCGCTCCCGGCTCACCGGGATGATGGTTTTCAGTTTGGAGTCTTTGTTGCATCAATTAATTTTAAGACATTATTGAAGTTTAAAGGCGCAGCACAGGAAACTGCAGTTGCTGGCCTGAAACATGACCTGCCCACACTCGTTTGGACTCTAGTTTCTGACTTTTTGCATGTTTTTAACAGTTGGACGTGTTTGGATGGCCTTGGATGGCTCAGTTTGGAGTGCACGCTGTTCTGTCAGTTTATTAAAGGCCAAAATATCTCAAACTACTGAAGGTGAACTTTCTTGTGGACGCAGTCCTTTCTCTTGGAGCATTACCAGCGTTTTTTTCTGCATTTGCATATCATACATAAAATACATAACCATAATTAAACTTCTGTCATTTCTTAATTATAGACTGGTATATTGCACTGTAAGCACTGTTTTATCACTCAGACCTGCAAACAGAGGTCGATAAAGCAGGATGGGAGAGAGTTAACTTTGTTTCTTTAATATCGAGGGGTCATGCATCTCAGACCAGGAGCTGTTTCTAAAAAGGAAAGCTCCTGTTGGTGCCTTCATGCACCTCGGGTGGATGCGGGGATTGCATTGGGAGTGTAGCCAGTGTGTACTGCTCAGGTTCTCTGTGTCAGTAGTAAACACGAGGACTGTCTGCCGTGAGCCGGCTCTTACCGAACATCCATTTCTTAGGTAACAGAATCCAGCTGCTTTCCTCTGGCTGCTGTTTCCTCCAAACTGAAACCAAATGAAGCCAGATGTTTCCTGCTGGCTTCAGTCGCACTACAAGTTCTACTGCTGTGTGTTTCTGTGTGTTAATGTGAGGCAACTGCAGTGAACATATGTAACCCCCCCCCCCCCCCCCCCCCCCCATGTTTGTATGAAATCAGGAGAAACTTTGAATCAGGGAAAACGAGTTGCAAATAATGGAGCAAATTGTTGCCTGTGAAAGTGCAAAGATTTGATTTCAGTGGAGACAAAATGGACTTTGAGTGAGCTGGAGTCAGAGGAGTCAGCGTGTTAGTGGGACCGGGGCTGCTTCATACCAACCTGAAGAGGCATTGTGGGGATTCTTTGTGCGCTTCTTAAAAGATGCCTTTATTCTCTCACGCCTCGTACGCAGGAGATCTGGGATTGTGTTTGGATCCAGAATGCTGGATTTGGAGTGGATGGTGCTACAGATGTTTGAAATCTTTCCCTCTGTCCTCATTAAAACTAAAACTGAGCTCTCTGTTTGTCACTTAACATTTTGCTCCTTTTTCACTGGCGTTTCTTTGTGCTGCGGCCTTCAGTCTCCGCCTGGCCCACTCAGCGCCGCTGGATTGTTCACTTGCATTCACTTCCTGAGCGTCTCGTGTCCTTGGTTTGGCGTGAAGAGGAGGGCGGCATGGCTCTCAGGGGAATCCATTCTGCTTTGGTCTCTGGAAAGAATGTGTGATTCAGTCCACAAAAATGAGTTTGAGACGTTGGGCTCCTCATTTTCACAACTGTAGAACTGCAGCGTGTGCCGCAGCAGCATCCCGCTCACACACAGGACTGTGTGTCAAAGTGGCTGCAGTTACTAAACTGTTACTGCAATACCTTACTTAAAACCTAAGTCTGCACTTCAAGTGCTTTCTGCTTATTATTGTTTGATATTATAATCCACAGGAGCAAAATTACAACAGCAGTCATGTCCAAATAGTTATGGACCTGACTGTACAACGAAAATATCCCACCCTGACTCTCCTGAAATTTCCCAGAAATGAGTGAGCGTAAAGGAAGCGCCCCCCTGCTGACTGATGGAAGGATCTCACACTGACTCAGATTATTCTCTTTATTAGCCACATAGGTTGAAAGGTCAAGGTTCATTATTGTTTCTGCTGCAGGTTTGTGAGACAGGGTTAGGTGAAAAGTGGACTGAAGGTGCAAACAGCGATACATTTCTGAGACTCTGGTTTGGATTTAAACTAAGCTGAACAATTAAAAGGTGCATGAACATAACACATGGGAGATTTTTAAAGCCTTTAAAAAAGACTCAGCAGCTGTACCTGGTTTAGCTGATCTCACATTCACACCTTATACACAACTCCACATATAATTTCCAAACTCGTTTTCTTTATTTTCCTTTCTTTTCTTTCTCCCAGGTATCCCGAAACCCCGCACCAGTGCAGCCCCTGGTTCCACAGCGGCTAAACCAACAGCCAATCAGCAGTCAGGGTCAGCGGGGCGACCTGCCGCACCCACCACTGCCTCAAAACTTCCTGTTAAAGGGTTACCCACAAGCCTTAGCTCCTCCTCGCTGGGAAGTAACGAGAACAATGGAGTCACAGGCAAAGGTAGGTGTGTGTGTGTGTGTGTGTGTGTGTGTGTGTGTTGCCTGACACACACTTTCTGTGCATCATCAGAGGTAGTTTTCTTTGGTGTGGTTTCCCTCTGAATGACTTAACTTCCTCTCTTTTCCACTCTGTGTGTGTGTGTGTATGTGTGTGTGTATGTGTCAGAGACAAAAATGTACACACACAGCTGCTAAGATGAGCTGACATTCGTGACCATTGTTGCATAAACAGGCTGTTAAAATGAAATATCCACAGGCAGGTCCACTCTGTCATCACCTTTGCTCATCCTGTGTGTGTGTGTGTGTGTGTGTGTGTGTGTGTGTGTGTGTGTGTGTGTGTGTGTGTGTGTGTGTGTGTGTGTGTGTGTGTGTGTGCATATCCTGTCTTCCTCAGTGAAGGTCAAGGAGCACATCTGTTGAGGATTGAGATCACAGATGATCCGTGTCGTCTGCAGCGTTCATTTCTCTGCACCTTTTACTGAGCTGTTTATTTTCTCTGAGCTGCAGATAAAAGGCTGAAAGTCGCTGATGTTTGTTGCCGCGTCCATCAGCAGCAGCTACAGGAGAACCTGATCTCAGAACAGGGTTCACATCAGGACTTAGTTTGACTCACAGTCAAAAAGAGGCTGTGTCTGTCTCCTGCTTTACGGCCATAAATGCTTATAAACATCAGGATCATCTTCATCTGCCGACTTTAGTCTGTGTGGAGCGCTTTTATGATCCGCAGGAAGATTCAGAGAGCGGAGAGGACCGAGAGTAACTGAGCCTCTGAGTTCATGGTGACTGATTTATTTCCCATTCATGTATCTGTGTCTTTATGGCCACCTCTGCTGCGTGAGGCTGTCCATAACGTCCTGTTTAGCCTTCACTGGTGCTGCAGAGCTCGTAGCAAACCAGATATCCAGCACATAAAATGATCTTCTACTTGATCTATCAACTTTTACTGGCCATTAGTTGGATTTCCACAGCTGGAATTCCTCTCATCTGTGGATACAGAGGTTTTCCAAGTGTGCCCTGAGAACGTCCTGCTCTGTGCAGTTGGCAGCAGCACAGACGTCCTGTGATCCTCCTGTTTCTGCCTTCTTTGGAAAGCTGCGCGTTTCCCTCTGATGCGCTGAAGTTAGCGTGAAACATTTAGAGAAAATCGCACATTAATGCAGTGGGACAAAGCGCATGAAAATATGAGGAATTATCCTTTAAGTTGGACTCATTTCTAATACATTTAAAATGACAGAAATGCAATAAATCGGTCAATAAATGAGTCGCCCTCAAAATATAACAGTTAATTCTGATAGCTTGAAGATGCCGGGCACTGAAAGGCAGGTTTTAGACTGACCTGAACACCTACACACCAGAAACCAGCTGGATACAGAAAAGGGAAAAACACAAATGAAAGAGGCAGCCTCACAAACACAGATTTACTCACAAGATTCTGACGTAAGACTGTACATTTTGTGTCTGTCCTCTCAGTTTCGTATCAGACTCATATAAGAAAAAATGGACGTTTTCAGCAGAATCTCACAAACTCATTTGGCTCCAGAAGTCCTCCTGGATCCGGGGACTCAATTCAGGGTTGATGTTCAGTGTTGGATGTCTCCGACCGCTGCCTCGAGCCTTCAGTAGACTCTGCAGACATGAACACAGCTGGGAACACGACGTCCGTGTTGTTGTTCCTGTGATAGTTTGGAGTCTGGGGCACATGTGTACTTGGTACACTGTAACTACTTTAAAAAGAACAAAGAAAACAAAATGAATATCCCTTAAAGGAAATACAGCCCAGAGAGGGCGCTGCCTCGGTGGAGGTTTGAGCTTTCAGAGTGCTTCTAGTTTTAAATGCTGTTTTTAATTCCTGCAGGGAAGTATGAAGGTCTCCAGCCTTCAGTGCAGCACAGAAACACATGGTTAGAGATCACTTATTGTTACCATGGTAATATTTAGTCTTATCAGAGAGGAGCGTTGGTGTTGGTCCACCTCCACACTGTTAGTTACAGCATCACACGGTCAGCTTCACTAACATGCAGGCCAGCTGGATAACAGAGGACAATGAAATACTTGAGTCCAGGCAGCGTGAATCATTATTATTGTAGCTTTGAATCAGTTCTTAATGTGGCGTCTCAACTTTTTGGTAGATTGACTAAAACCCGTGGACACGCGCGGTTTTCTGTCCTGGTGAGACGCCGCCTGTGCTGCTGGTCAAACTTGAAAGCTGTTTTTATTTTCTCCTCTGCAGACCTCGTGTGCTTCCCTGTCCTGTTGTTTTCCTGCAGGTCCGGATCAGTTTTTAATTATAGAGAAAGAATAAAAATAATCTTTTACCAGAGCCCACAGTGAAACAACAGAAGTCACTGTTCCTCTGCTGTCTGTTAGCTGAAAGCCGCTGCAGAGCATCATCACTGTGCTTTTGTGTGTGTGTGTGTGTGTGTGTGTGTGTGTGTGTGTGTGTGTGTGTGTGTGTGTGTGTGTGTGTGTGTGTGTGTGTGTGTGTGTGTGTGTGCGCCATTTCAAGAGCAAAAAGCAGACAACAGGTATCAGCATGCTAATCATAACTCTGCCCTCGGGTCTTGCGTTAGGCAAGAAGCATCAGGAGATGTTTGAGCCTCTGGAACTCACTGGAGAAGTCTGATCTGCCCAGCTGTGGAGAGGAGCTAATACACACACACACACTCATTAAAGCCCAGATGATGTTTAGGGACTTAAAATATTCCTGTCTTTCAATAAAAAATATAAAGTTCATTGACTGGGAGTCAAAAATGATGAGCTTGTTGTTTAATTTTCCAGCCATTGCGTTTCACAAACCGTTTCACGCCCACAGTCTCCTTAGTTGTGATTCTAATTTGCTTCCTGTGCTGCAGACTTGTCGTAAACAGTGGAGCTCCGCAAGCACTCAGACTGTACATAAAAGATGGGCATGGCTACTGCGCTATGTGCAACTGGTTTCTGGACTCGGGAGATGGCCGGTTATCTTTGAAAGCTATAATTCAGCACAAGTTCATGTCTGCCGTCTTGTTGGAGCAGAAGTGACCGTGTTTAGATGACAGGATATCAGCCAATGCTAGCTAGCTTTGTTAGCATAGACTGTCTGGGAGCAGCGCACACACACACACACACACACACACAGCTGCTAATCAGTGCTCAGTAAGGAGGAGGAGCTGGTTTTCTTTCGTGGTTCTGGTCGTTTCTTTTGCGACCTCGTCATTAAGCGCCTGCAACCGCAGAGAGACGTGATCCACAGATCTGACTCTCATTCATTTTAATAACTGTCAGCTTTGATTCACCCACATTCAGACACCCCCGCATGCTTTTATTTCTGATCTCTCCTGTTAGTATGAAAGCAGTAAGAAGTACCTCAGACCGATAACAGCATCCTCATCTCTGGGGCATTACAGAAATACCCTGCAGGGTTTGGATGGGTGACCCATGGGTACCCCTGTGTTCTGATGTGCCAGAGGATTATTATCTATATGAATGGAGGAGAGGACTTGATGAAAACTTGCTGTAAAAATTAGTTTGAGAATCTGTCGTCCCATACAGCACCACAGCCTTATGTTCATTTCTTATACAGTGTCAGTCACCCAGTATTTTATAAATAAATATGAATAAAATCTCCTGTGTTTTCTCTCATCAGTATCTCCAGGAGCTCCAGCAGCAGCAGCAGGGGCCATACCAGACGAGCAGCCCAGCAGAGCCGCGCTTTCTGTGGGCAGCCAGAGCACAGCAAAGCCTCCCGTCTCCACCAGCACCAGTACTCCCAGTGACGCAGTTACAAGCAGCCCCACCACTGCTGCTCCAAAGCCTCCCGCCTTGAGGAGCAGAGCTCTGTCTCTGCAGGCCAGGAGCTCTGCTACCGGTGAGGGACCAAACTCCGCTTTATCATCAGTTTACTCTTTAACTTTGACATTTCAAGCAGACAAAATGCAGAAAAATTGGGAGTCGTATTTAACTCAAAGACAAATGTGGGTGATCAGTCATTAAAGTTTCAGCTTCATCCATCAGCACTGAGGTTCAGGTTTGTTTTTCCTGTTTCCACACCAAACTGTCGGTAAGATTTCCTCCACCGTGTTTGTCATATTTGTTGGTGGCAGAAGATTGTAGTTTATCTTTGAAAGCTATAATTTAACCCTCCAAAACAGGAAGGAAAGTTCTGACAAAGGAAACCTCAGTTTAGGCAGAATTACATCCTCAAAGCTCCTCAGAAGAGCAAACAGCTGAAAACAAGAGAGTAAATCTTCAGAGCAGCAGCAGCTCTGTCTGTGCTTTATTTCATGCCCCATTTTCAGATTTCTTTTTTTAACTAACTGAGGAAAGTCAAATATATAAAAAATGTGTTGTTTTTTTCCTGGAACAAAGAGCGCAGACCGAAACACACAAATGATTAAAGTTTATTTCAGAGTAAATTAAAAACTGAAACCTGACTTCAGCGCGCTCCCTGTTAGTCATTCATATTTCTGAGTCTTTTGCCCCTTACATACAGTGATTTCATTAACCTAGTGTGACACAAAAGGCCCTTGTTGTTTAATTTACATTTAATCTGACTGCAAAGAGAGCTTTAATTTGATCAGACCCTCTGCTCTAGCAGCACGTTGTTCCTTATTTTCTCCCCCAAAAATGCTCTTAATTTAGGACTTCATTTTAAAAGGAAAATAATCATTCTGTGAGTATTTTCCCTCCCTCATAGTTCTGACCTTGACGTTTCATAAAGTTACTGCTGTGTTTTCAGAGGTAACCCTGAAGGTTGAGGATGGTAAGTGAGCGTCAGTGTCAGCCGACACTTACCAAACTTCATGGTTAGAAAGCTTATGACCAAAAACCTTGCATGATTATTCTCCATAACGAGACATCATGCTGAAATCACCTCCTGGAGGTCAAGGTCAAAAGTCAAGGTCACGTAAGGTGTCGTCCTGCTGCTGCTGCTTGATGAAATTCAGCTCTGTAGTTTTGTGTCATTTTTCAGGGCTCATGGTGATTGTGTTATTCACCACTCCTAATGACCTGTTTGCAGAAACGGGTGCAGATTTGCAGCTAAATGGTGCTACCGCTTCCTTTACCAGAGCACCTCTTTTCCAGGTTTTGTGAAACTCGGCTCCATCGTTTCCTGACAGACATCATAACTGGTCGCACGCTCTGTGTTTACTGTGCATTTTAGGCCCTCTCACCTTTTCTGCCTCTGTTAACAGTGATGTTTTTGTATTAAGTGCATGCAGGTTGGTTTAATTCCACAGAGCCTGGTACTTTTCCTTTGGCCTGCAGGAAACCGATGGACAGATGTTTGCGGTTTGTCCTGTCTGGGTCAGAGTCTGGATAATACATGTGATCCTATTACAGGGGGAACAGGAGGGACACGAGGAGTGAGCAGCAGGGTAAAAACTAGCAGTTAAACACTGAGAACTGAATGAAAAGAGAGGAAAATAAAACAGTTTGCTGGTCATAAACTGACTCAGAGGTTCAGCTTTGTGACTCAGCAGCTGGCAGCACAGTCTGGTCGTCCCCTCGGGAAAAGGAAATGGGCTTTGACTACTTCTGCGTCCCCTCCGCAGGTCTGAAAGCCCCGGCGGTCACCAACCAGAACACGGCGAAGACGGCAGCTGCCGGTGTGGCGAAGTCGAGCCCTGCAGCCGGTCAGGGGATCGCAAAGCAGGCGACGCAGTATCCGTTACAGCGCAGCGGCTCGGCGAGACTCAGCCGGCTGAACAGCACAGGTACGAGAGGTCGTTCGGCTCCCTGCGTGCTGGTGAGGAGAGAGAGGTGTCTGTGTGTGAAAGGCTGCAGGTGTGTCAGCGTCTCAAACGGTGTTAATCTCAGGATTCTTGGCAGCAGCTACAATGGAGAGGGTTACCTCAGGTACTGTTGGTGGCTCGTGTTGACCTGACGGCTGCAGAGATTGCTTTCTTCACTCAGGTCTGTAATGCAGTGCTATTAAAGTTATTTGTGTATATGAGCCGATGCGGTGTTGTTCTCCAATGGAAAAGATTACATCTTCATGTCTGCTGTGAGTCCATATTTATAACACAGGGCATTCACTTCCAGTGAGCCTTCCAGTGGTGCGTATCAGTTACCAAAATATATTTATAAGCTGATGGAGCATTTGGCATTCAGGGCTGCAGCACACACCATGAGTTCTTCAACGCTCGGCTCAAATGGTGCTTCAGTAGTGCTGACTTAGAAAAAGCTGCACAGGTGACTGAATAGTTTTTAGAACTCATGTTCCTCATGTTCCTTATTCTCTGAATGGACAGAGCCCTGCAGCAATCATTGGTTTGATTTACTACAGTAAAAAGAGCCGGGGTCACATTTTCCATCAGTCGCAAGTCTCACATGAACATCCACGACTAATTTACTATCACCGATAGCATTTAGACCGATAGCATGAGGTTTTAGTGATTTAGTGACATCATACATGAACACTGAGACACACTGCTGGATGTGTGTGTGTGGATGTACACAAACACACATACACACACACGCTGGCTGCAGCTCATACCCTGGAAGCTTAAGCAAACATAATTATCATCCTTCTGCAGTCTCCCTCTAATTATTCTCCTGCTCATGTCACCCACTTCCACACACACACACACACACACACACACACACACACACACACACACAGAGTTCTTTGAATTTGGAGTGGAGTCGCATTTTGCCTCACAGCCCCACTTAAGTTAATCTTCTGGTGCCACTAAGTGAGCTGAAACACTGAGTTTTCCACCAGTAAACACTCGTTTGTTCACTGGGTGAAAAAATGTTTGTTGACTGCTGGCCCTTTAACGTGCAGGCAGGCCAGTGTTTCACACTTTTAATGTCACATCACTCCAGAATCATAGTTTAAACCATCAGAGATGACTCTGGTAGCAGCTTGCTGGAGTCTGTCCTCTGTTCTGCCGGTTTCCTCCCCGTGGGCCCCGTGAAGCCGGGGCCTGTGGTCGCAGCCTCCCCCCTGCGTGCGGTGGCTCTCGTCTGGGCCCGGGCGCCTGGCTGCCTCCCCTCTGCGGCCAGGCCTGGAAGTCTCTCAGGGGCCTGTGGGGAGCCACTTATTCAGACGTGCTGTCACCCCCATGATGCCTTGATTACCCCACACACACACACACGCATACAAACACGCGCGCGGGAGCGAGCTACACTTCATAAGGGCCACACATGCATTTGATTCATACACCTCTCTCTCATTGACACTCACCACAGCAGTCCTCAGGCGACAGCGGTTAGCAGCATGGGCCTTTAAAGCTCTCAGTGGCTTTCTGCAGCTCCTTTTGTCTCCATTGAATGTAGACATTGATTCTGACACACACACACACAGAGACACACAGACACGCAGCTTTGGTTTTATTGGCTATGGTCTGTCTTGTGCCATTAGGAGAATATTTATGTTTGAAGGCTTGGTTGTAACTTTTTTATGGGTAGTTTGAAGTTTGTAGTTGAGCCACATGTTGTCTGTACTTGTTGCATGTTCTGCACAAAGCAAACTTCCAGCAGACAAAAGTTTTCTGTAAAAATAGATCTGGAACACAAAGTAGCACTACAGGAAAGAAAAGTGTTTACTGCCCACCAGCTGAGTCAAGCTGCGCTCTGAGGTTCAGCTCTGAGGACACCAGCGTGCAGACTCATCTCATGCATCTGAAAGGTATCCCAGCTGCTGTGGGGTGAGAGGCAGGGTACACCCTGGACCAGTACACCCAGTCTGTCGCAGGGCTAACACAGAGAGACAAACAGGCACTGACACATTCACACCTGTGGGCAGATTAGAAACAGCAGGAGGACCCAGAGAGAACCCACGCAGACACGGGGAGAACCTGCAGACTCCACACAGATCACATCTTTATAGACGGTAAGAGGAGTGAAGGATAAGTGTCAGCCTGATAATTCTGATCCAACCTTTAGGAACAAATCCAAATGTGAGGGAGTAAATATTCTCCTGTTAACATGATGCAGTGTGGAGCGCAGAGTAAAATAAGTGATCTTGAGGATCTTTTATTTCTAATGTTAACTTTAAACATTTTATCCCAGATTAGTTTTAATCTTCAGCTCCTTTCACTCAGTTTGGAAGCACTCGAACAGTTTCGTGTAAAACAAAGACGTCTTTTCATCAGGCGTCTGAATGGCACTAATAAGGCACCTGCCTCTGAGAGACACACAGACGTGTGTGTGTGTGTGTGCGTGTGTGTGTGTGCGTGTGTGTGTGTGTGTGTGTGTGTGTGTGGTGGGGGCTCCTCCCACCACCCCCCTCCCGCCTTTTGGTCTCCACAGCGTTTCTTCTTTCATCACATTTGACCTCGACATGATTCATCTCTGCCGCTCTCTGTCCTTTAGATGGAGACTGAGAGAGGAAGGGAGAGCAGAGGAGGAGGAGGGAGGGATTATTCAGATCCCGCCTACTCCCCCTCCTCCTCCCTGCAGCATCCCTCCTCCCTCTGTGTGTGTGTGTGTGTGTGTGTGTGTGTGTGTGTGTGTGTGTGTGTGTGTGTGTGTGTGTGTGTGTGTGTGTGTGTGTGTGTGTGTGTTGATTCAGGCTTTAGAAGCAGCAGTAAAACAGGGAGTGTATAGATGCTTGTCTTTGTTTGTGTGTAAATTCTTGTCACACGCCTCTGTGGCGTTCATGGGGGGCTTCGCCGTGTGTTTGGCTGCAGATGGGTGATCATCACCAGGATTTTCTGTCTTCACCTCCCCCTACACACACACACTCTCTCACACACTCTCTCTCACACACACACGAGTATCTCGCCCTCCTCGTTCTCTCGCTCCATCTTCTGCCCCGGTTGATTTGCTACGACCTGGCCGACGGTGAAGCACGCAGCTATTTTTGGCGCCATTTTCTTCTTCTATTGACGGTGGTGCAGAAGCCAGCTCTGCTTCGCTTGTGGTGTTTTTTTTGTGTTGATTCGATGAAGGGCAGCTAGCAGCTTAACACGCATCCCTTTCTCCTCTTTGCTTTTCAGTGCTTTCATTTCCTCTGGACTGAGTGCAGAGTTCATTTTTAAATTTGAAATGCTGTTTTTTTCCGATCTCCGCGTGGATTTTATTCAGCTGTAGGATTTAATTTCCAGCAGCCAAAAATCTTTTTTTTTTTTTTTTTTTCCCTCCTCTGAATAATTTTTTGTTTTTGATATTAAAAAATAGGAACATTCATTTATAATCTCAAACATCCTTCTACAAAAATCGCTCTGGGTTTGTTCTGAAATCGGTGGCAGCACGAACCCGGCCACACGAGCCACATCAGGAATTTGGACCACAAGAAGGAAAAGTGGGTCAGTGTTACCAGCTGCTCAGGACAATCTGAGACTCCTGAGGAGAAGAAGACGTTCTCAAAGTAATTGCAGGAAAGGACGTTCAGTCCTACAAAGATCGGTCTAATACTAAACTCTTGGACAAACCGAGACAATGTTATGGTCTCCGAGACTGTCGCTGTCCAACTTCCACGTGAAGCTGACAGCTAAAGGACTTTTCCGAAACCTTCAGCTGCTGTCGGGATGCAGGAAGAACACCGTGGTGTTCCATGCAGGTCTGGATCAGCCACTGTCCCCCATGTCCTCCCCTCATCCAACCGTGCGGTGTTTCATCCTCTCAGTTCATCCGTCCGTTCGTTCGTCCTCCATCAGCAGCTTCACACCATCAGGTTCACCAACATCCCCTTGAGCTGCTCTTACACACCTCACTGGATTTTTTTTCTTTTTTACACCAACATGCTCATCCATCCATCTGTTTTCCCAACATCCTCCTCTTCCTCCATGTGCTCCATGCACCTTCCTTCATCCACCATAGATGCACATGGCAGGGTGGGGCTGAAGTGGGATGCTGCCACACCCAAACAGAGGAGCTAATTGTTTGTTTACTTCTGCAGTTTTAACAGTCGATGACTCTGAAATCATTTGAAAAGACTTTAATAGTGCGCGTACCAATTATTTAAAAAAAAAGCCCCGTCTCTGCTTTGTGTAACTGTTTGCTCTCCAAAATAAAACATTTATTTTCTTATTTTGTATATTGTCACCTTTCTCCAAATCCCTTCATCCCTCTTTTTAATCTCTCCTCCTCCTCTCCTGCTGAGTGAGGCTGTCTTTGTGTGAAGCTCGGCCCTCTTGGCCATTTCTTTAAGCTTTTTAATCTTTAGTCATGGGATGGCAGGCCTGACGCCAAATCAGCCTCAAAGACCCTCCCACCCTTCCTCCCTCAGCTCCTCCTGGTTTCCCTGCGTGGCGTTGGCAGCCATTGTTGCCTGCGTCTCTCTGCCGCTGTGGGGCTTTTCAGCTCGGGTGCAGCAGCAGCGTCCACGGCAGCAGCTGCTGTGGATGTACGGGCTTACAATAGAGCTGTCAGTGTAGGACGGGTTTGTGTGTACACACGGCTTTCTGCACGAGCGCTTCGGAGGTGGCGTGATGAATAGCCGTGGCCGCTGGTTCCATTTGGCCCCGATGCCCACGCCTGAAGTGGCACAACCACGTGATTCACACACAAACCTGAAATAGCCAAGGACGCATCTGGCTATTACTTATTCAGCCATTAAAAGGGTGCTCTCTATTTGAGGACGGCTTCAGCAGCGAGCCTGTGCTCGCTCTCAGTGGTGGTTCCTTTTATCAAAGAGGAGCTGCGTTACTGCGCACCCTGATTCCTCTGATTGTGTGTCTGTGCAGCAGTGGAGCGTTTGAATTTAATGGTGCAACATAAAAGGAAAAGTCACTGACACGAGGGAGGACGTTGCTGTGAACAGCCATCACTGGCTTTGGCCTCTGAAGCAGACACGACACGGTGCTCACGTTAGCAGTGAATGATGCTTTGGCTTCAGCTCAATACACGAGCGCATCGGTAAAGCTGCTTCGGCCTCTGACGCACACCTTTGAAAGATCCCTAAAGTCAAAAAACACAAACCTTTGTTGGATAAGCACAGCTGTGTGAGGGCTCGAGCTTTTTTTTTTTTTTTTTAATGATTTATACACGAGATTTAAAATCTGAGCCCACGGCTGTTTTTAGATGTCTGGTTTCAAAAGCTGACACAGTGATGGCAGAAAGGAGTCTCTCCAACAGGACTTCATTGACTACTGGGTGATGTCACAATGGTTAGGTCCATCTTCTATGTACAGTCTATGGTCCACCAACAGTCTCTTTCCATTGGCATTGTTTCTGTGCTCCCTGCTTAGACTTTGAGCACATTTAGTGCTACCCTGAAGGCTCTTTCCTGGCTAAAAATGGGCTTTTTGGGGGGGGGGGGGGGGGGGGGGGGGTGTACTATCCTTGTAAACACAGTTGTGTAATGAGTCTGTGTAACCTTGCTTAACAGAAGTCTGTATTTTCCAGACCTCTCAAGCCATTTGAGTAAATGAAACCCCACTCAAAGCAACTACATGAAAACATCAGAATCCCAGTCACTTTGGGGAAGGCTGAAGCCTCTTTGGGACTTTTTCCCCGTATGCAGGAACAACTCTGGCATTAAAAGGTTATTTCACACCTTTCTGTGGGCCCATCCACCAGGGACTGAGGACAGATGAACACTGATTGATTTTGTTTGCTCAGAGAGAAGCACCTTGCAGTTTGACTTCAGCAGCTTCTCGTGGGTTTTGTCTTTTTTTCTCTTGTGCGTTTGCCAGTATCATTAGGCCCTGGGCTTACTCTGAAGTATTAATTTCTCTCATGTGCTTTGGCTGGATGAGTCACTAATTCCTTCATCTTCTCTGACAAATTGTCTGTATTGATTCAGCCTTTAAATTGTCTGCTTGTTTTTTCATGTTTAGCTACAAATCGGCTCGTGCGGTTTGACCCGCATTAACATCCTCTTTCCCGTCTCTGGTAAATATTCAGCTCAGCCGCTGTCAGCCCGCGTGATGCTCCTCTCCGAGTGTGTGTTCCTGCTGGTCCATCTGAGCTCAGCTGCACGTGTTTGGCTGTGGAGTGTTTTCTCAGTCTGAGCTCCACAGACCCACTTCCCTGCTGCTGCCTGCCCTGAAATGTAGGTTATGGCAGGCTTTAGTCACTGCGTGCGCGTGTCCACACACTGGCTCAGCAGAGGCACTCGTGCACGCTGCACAGCGGTTCAGCTGAGGCTGGCCGCTCGTGCGAGCTTTAATCTGATGTGGAGGCTGCTGTTTTTCCTAATGTGGTGGCAGATGAGGACATTAGAGGATGTATCTGCTGGACTGGAAGATCTCCATACAGTAGATCTGGGCTGCAGTTTTCTCTAATATGTGGTAAACGGGGTAGAGATGTTCTTTGCGGACATGTGCAGTTTATCTTGTCACATGATGCAGAAACCTCATGAAAAATGAGTAATGCATGGCGTCTGAAACTCTCTCCAAAAGCTGCTTTATGTTTCATGCAAAAGCATGAAGTAGTTTAAATAATCTGCGCATTAATGTCCCAGTGGGTTTTCTTAACCTCTGCTTTAATTTTCAGACACTTTCTATTTTGGGTCTTTTTACTCAGCGTGTGTTTTTGCTCTCTCTGTGGGAAGCTGTGCCACTCAAGTGGTTTGGCTCACCTAGATGATGGTGATGATGAAGAAGAGTATTTTCCTGTGGTACAACACGAGATTTTTACTAACTGGTTAGATTCTGCAGAGCCGCCCGTTCATAAGATGAGCAGAGAGGTCGGCAGAGCCAGCGGCTGAGTCTGAGCAGCTGCCAGAAGGATTTGAAACAAACTTTCAACGTGTGGCCAGAAATTACATTTAAATTTAGACGTGTTTTCGTCACGAGATGAAACGAAAAATGATAAAACATGAAACTGAGAGATGTCTTATTGGTGAAGTCTGATTGCCGCTGCTGTTTGGATTCATTTGAAAAACAAAGCCTTGAACATCCAGGTTTCGATTTTTGTGACCTAAATGTTTAATAGTCGTGATCACTGACGTGTGACTTCATTAATCACTGAAAGAAACTTGGTTTTCTAGCAGCTGCTGAAGTATGGAGGACCGAAAGTGCCTAAATAATTAAAAGTACCAGAAAATATAAATTAATTTGTAAAAGTTTGTGCTGTGGACTGTTTGCTATTGAATCGATTATCTTTGTCCTTTACAGAACTGACTGAGGTGAGTCCCGTCAGTTCTCATGTGTCTTCTCCGCTGAGCACAGGCAGCCTTTTCTGCTGTGGTTTTAATCAACGATACGATTCAAAATTTACCTCCTACTGAACTGAATGACCGCAGCAGGAAAGTGTTAATACTGAGGTAGAAATGCATTAAGGAAAAAATAAACTACAAGAATAAATCATTGAAGTCACAGTGAAGTAATGAAAGCAGTTAATAAATAAAAATATAGAGCATTGGATCAGTCACATTTTTATGAAGTAATTCATATGTTCTCATTTATTTTTGATACATTAAATCACGTATTAATTAAATGTATATTAATATATCTAATCATTTTTATTTTTAGCAGTTTCAGGCCTCCATACTTAGGTTCTGAAAGTTGCACGATTATAAAACCTCAGCAGGATGAGAAGGAATTCTGTAACTGGATGTAACTGGATGGCCTCACGGAGCATTTTATCAGCCTTACTTTCTGGCTGACTGTGCTGCTCTGGCGAACCAGAGGGCTGGAGTCACTGATGAAGAGGAGTTTTGACAGTAGCCTCCTCTCTGCAGCTCCATCCAGCTGCACAGAGCTGCAGGACTGAGCTGACCTTCTGAATGAGCAGAGCACCGTGTAGAAAAAAGCATCCAGAGCTTTGTGCCACAGCCTCTGCTGGAAAACACTGAGGGTGCCTGGTAAAGAGCTGCAGCGTGTCCAGGTTCTTGTCTCTTTGGGTACGTGTCCTCCTGCATGACTTCCACCTCCTCCTCTCTGATAGAGCAGTGGGAGGTGTGGATTTCCTGAGGTCCATCAGCAGCCTCTGTTTTGCTAATGTTGAGCTGCTCCAGCATCCCACTGATGGGCAGTAACGTCAATAACTCTTCAATTTAAGGCTATAAATAAAGTTATCTGTTTATTCAAACAGGTCTTTGTTTTTTATTCAGTACTTTAACACGCATACACACACGCGTCTGTCAGTGTGTGTGCAGATAACGCCGTCATCAGGCTGCTTTTATACTCAACAGAGGTGGACAAACGTGAAATTGTTGCTAGGAAACTAGATGGTCTAGTTTGGATGTAAACACGTCAGATGGTGGACGCGTGCACCTCGTGACATGCTCTGCACGCTTGTTTCCCTGGTAACAGGTGTGTGTGGGAGTGGGGCGGTTTGGTTCGGCGTGTTTGATACCGGAGCCCAGGGATTAGTGCGCGTTCACACGCAGCTGTTTGTGGTGTGTGTCTGTGTGCGTTTGCGGGGATGAGTCAGATCAGGTGTATCGTTGCAGAGAAGTGCTCACCTTCATTAATGTTTATGAGCCTGAGTTTGCTGTGACCTTTCAGGACCTCCTGCTGTTCCTGCTGACGGCGTTTATGCTGTCAGAGTAATCTGAATACACCAGCGGGAGGGTTTTGGGGTCTTGGCCAGGTACCTGTGGTACATTTGTGATGGGCTGTCCATCTGTACAGACACACACAGTAATGCAGCAGTTTTCTGGCTGAGCTGATGGGGTTTAATTAGTACAGTAACCTCATAATTTAAACTGTTTATGGGGATTTGTTGAAGTTTGTTAATGAGGCGGCTTATTAAAGATGAACCCCAAACCTAATCTAATTAAGTTCTGAGGACCAGATCTGCTCTTTAATCTGTGATCTGTTAATAATTTGATTTTAAGCTCTAAGTCTGCAGAGGACACATGCAGGAGCTTTAATGGTTATCCTCGTCTCACAGCCAGGCGCTCTGCACCTTATTACTCTTATTGCCTCGTACTGCTGAAGGTGAAGGCAGCCCAGGAAGCTGGCACACAGTTCAGTTCTTTCAGAGTGAAGACGCGACACTTGGTGGTGTTTTACACCAAACTCAAAGCCTCCGCTCCTCCCACACTGAGCCTTTTTTATATTCCTCTCCTCCTGAGCCTCAGTCCTTCACTGCTTCTCTGATAACTGTTCTCATTAAAAATGCAGAAGACAATCCTGCTGAGTGATCATGAGACTTTACAAATAATATAACTGACACGATGCTAAAACAGCTTCTCTACAGTTTACTTTGCATTCTGATGAATTCAGTTAAAAGTGCAGAAACTATTCATTCACTTGTGTTTTGAAGGTTATCTTACTGGAGTGTCATGACTCAGCGGGGATTGTCCTCTGTGCTCGGTGTCTGTGATGTGACGCGCATGCTAACAGTCTGGTTTCTCTCTCAGTCTGGGCTCAGCAGCTCTGCATGACTGCCTGGCAGACCCCAGGTACAAAACCCATCATCGCAGCACTCACACAGGTCACCACACGTTTCAGCACGAGGTGCAGTCAGCATGAGACCAAACAGTAAAATCATCCCGCTGTAAAGACAGCAGAAAATATCTAAATACATCCTGTTTAAAAAAAACAAACAACCTTGGTTTGATGATTTATAAAAAAGAGAAGAAAGGAAACACTTCCTGGCTCTGTTTGTCTGACAGGACTTCAGATGTAGGGTCTCAAACACCTGTCAGTCTGGTTTTTCTCTGTTAACCCAGAAGGCAGAGAGCCTCAGTAGTTTTTTTGGAAGCTTCTTTCCGCCACTGAAAAAACATTTGTTTTTTTTTTTTGTTTTTTTGCTAACTTTACTTGGGAAAAAGAACTCAAAATTTTTCATTAATAAGTTGAAATTTTGAGTTATATCTGCGAATCATGAAGCTCTATGAAAGAGGTCGTTACCTTGTTACCCAGAAGCAGATGATGCCAACGCGTGTGCACTCAAAACCAGGTAGCGACAGTATCAGTTAGCTAGCAGTGCATAGCAAACGTGAACAAATAGTTGTCAGGTTTTTGACCTTTGAATGACTTCTAGTGAATCAGAGCTGCATAAAAGGAATCAGTGTTTTCATGTTGAGCTGTTGGACAGCTGATGCCCTCAGCATCCTGCTTCCAGGTAACGAGGACATGACGTACCTTCACGGAGCTTCCTGGTTGGCAGAGCTAACTTGAAATTTTTAGTTAATAAGTTGAAATTTCAGGTTATTAACTCAAAATTTTGGGATACGTAATCTGAAACGTTGAGTTTTTTTTATTTATTATTATTATTATTATTTTATTTTTTTAAGTGGTGGAAGCAAGCTTCCATAGTTTTGTGTACTTGCAGCACACACAGGGGTGTGTTGAGAAATGTTTGTTTCCAGCATATTTGAGCCCTCATAGCTTCATAAGTGAAGGAGACATAAACAAATGTTCAGAGCTGAGAAACACATTTACGCTCTGTTAAAAACTGCAGCCAAACCAACAGCTGTACTGTGTGTGTGTGTGTGTGTGTGTGTGTGTGTGTGTGTGTGTGTGTGTGTGTGTGTGTGTGTGTGTGTGTGTGTGTGTGTAGTATTAGAAATGGAGTATGCTGTATGAAGATGGGTCTTTTGATCACTTTGTGTGGTTTATTAGGCTGAAAATAATTTTATAAAGTCCATTTAAAGAGAGGAAGAAAGGCTGAAAAAAATGCAGACTCTGCCACTTTATTACTGTTGAATCAATAAGCCACAGGATGATCTGACAGTATTTTGTTAGATTAATGTGTTGTAATATTCTTGTGACGTGAGAGGCAGTTCTGGCCTTACTCTTTTAGCCTGGAGCTCTGTTTTTAGGATTATATTGCTTTATTAAAACTTGCTGTCGATCTACTGGTCAGTTTATGTCCCAACCCTCACCTGTGGTCATGAGCTCTGGGTAGTGACCGAAAGATCGCGGATACAAGCGGCGGAAATGAGCTTCCTCTGAAGGGCGGCTGGCCTCTCCCTTACTGATGTTTGTCAGAGAAAGCAAAGACTTTACCTGGCCTCTAAAAACCGTAAACCCTCTTACTCTGTGGCATCAAGCTCAGGTGCTCTTGATTGGTAGTGGTTTGTGGAGGGGTAACACTGAAAACAGAGTCAAACCTGACATTAACTCATAGAGACTCAAATCCTGCTTCATAGCGTGTGTCTGTATGCAGGATCAGTGCGTGCTCATTAGTTCAGTGGGAACAGAAGGTGGGAACAGACGTAACTGCACACATTCTGCTCTGCTGACAGTATTATAAAATATCCATCAGATCTGCATATTCATCAGGTTAAACTGAAGTGTTTGAGTCATGAGCTGCAGCATTGAGAGCCTGAACAAACTGTCATGAAACTGAATTAACAAGAAAAGAGGAAGTGACCCGCGTTTGCCAGAAAGTGAGCTGCAGGTTGAAGCGCTGCAGACGATCAGGATGTTTGAAACGATTCGTGGAGTCAGTGTTTGACAGCTTTGAAATCTGCTGGTGCTCAGATCCGTTCAAATGACGGTCACAGCAGGCCAGTTCATTTCAGTGATGTTCTGCTCAGAGGCTGCCAGCAGGGGGCAGCATCTTTAAGGAAGCGCTCGCTGGCCTCGGGCCCTTGTTGACCAGGTCTGAGCAGCAGCTCGGCCTCAGAGTGCAGACCTGTTTGAGTTCAGGAGAATCTGGATTTGATTCAGATGCAGCCTGAATAAAAACTGCAGTTTGACAGTGTGTGAGATCCAAACGTTCACATCATCAACTTCCAGCAAACATTGCTGCAGGCTGCATGAGTGGCCCACTGATCACACTCTGGCTGCACTGAATTACTAAAAGGCTTTTAGCACCTCGCCTGCAGCTTCTCAGGAATTGTGTGAGTGGGGAGAGCATGTCCTCGGTCTTTCTGTCAAATCCTTGGACAGATATGTTTGTAATTTCCCCAAATTTAAGTAACTTTATTTGCAGTCAGAGAGCAGCTGTGGACTGTGTGAAGCTGATAGTAAATGCACTGAGTGGAGGGAAAAACACTAAAGAGAGAGAGAAGAAATGGACAGCGGGAGACAGAAGATGAGTGTCGATCTGTCTCTCTCTAATTGCTTTGCTGGTAATGCACTCCTTAATGCACATCCAGGCTTCTACACACACACACACTGCACATTCCCATGATGCATCAGTTTCAGTAGCAGGGTGTATTCTCATTTACAGGATGAGAGCGAGTGTGTGCGTGCAGGGTTTTTATGTTGACTCCTGTTTTTCTGACACACGCGTACTGATTGATTGTCGTCACCCTGCTGTGGAGTGTAATTTTACTATTTGTTGATGGCCTGAGAGCACCTTCAGTGTTTGTGTGTTTGTGTGTGTGGACATTATGCTGAATGTCGCGCCCGCCACCCGCACACTAAGAGGTCGCCGCTCTCTTGCAGTGGATAAAAACAAGCCGCGGGAGGCGCCGACGAAAACGCCATCAAACAGCAACAGCGGCTCACAGACGGCAGCATCTGCAGGAGGAAACATCCAGAGCCAGCAGCTGCCTCCACCTGACCTGGTGTGTATCTCCTCCTCCTTAAAAGCTCGACATGACAAACATGGCTGAGTGGGGTTGAAAGTCCTCCATTCATTCAGTTTCTGACCCTGCTCAGAGACAGAAACTCCTCGATTGGGAGTTTCTGTCATGAAACTGTTTTTTTTTTTTTTTTTTTCTCAGTCTTTTTCTGTAAATTTACACTTCAGCCACATATTTGGAGGTTCAATATTTTAAACTCAGACTTCATGAGGAACAGAACTGTATTTTTCATCCTAAAGCCAGAGCGCTTTTTATGAGCATGAAAAATAATCCGATAATGTGGTGTGGTTTTTTTCTGTTTTCTTTTCTTTTTGCATAGATACCAGATGACGTGAATGCTAATGCACCAGTGGCGCCAGTTCCCCCAGTGCCTGCCACTAACACCGCCAACACTGCCACGCCAGGAACCACTGGAGCCCCTGCTCTCAGTTTTAAAGCAAGAACTGGGACGCGATCCGGCCCCAAATCAGGGTCCCGCTTTCAGAGCGCATCCAGAGCTGGAGGGCATGGAGGGGTGGTGGCGGACGGGGCGGTCACGACAAAACAGAACCACAGCAAAGAGCAGGCGGAGAAGAAGAACCAGGCCATCGCTCAGCTGAGGAAGCTGCTCGTACAAGGAAATAAAAGAGTGGAGGCTCTGGCTACAGTCATCCAGCATATCTTTACTGAGGTACAGTCATATCTGTGTTTACACCACAGTGACAGTGAACACCTGCTGTTTCTATGCTGAGATACTTGATTGATGCTAATTATTATGCAAATAAAATCTCAGTACAGTTAGCTGTACAGTAAGTCATATAGCACATACATATCTTTCAGTGACTTGAACTGGGGCAGGAAAAGCCCAGGTAGCAGCTTTGGTGCCTTTCTAGCAGTCAGAGCAGACACACCCAAATAGATGAGTTATAAAACAGTTCTTCCTCCCGTACAGCTGTTGTGAATCAGCTCTAGAGACCAAAGCAGTTTAATGTCAGGCCGCAAACACATTTATTTCTGCTGGAAAGTTTAAACCCGGAAGTCTATGGGGACTGACTCACTGTGGCGCCTCTGCTGGACTGCAGGGGAACTGCAGGGCATGAGGGCTGCGGCCTGCTCGTGATGGTTACTTCTTTTTATGGGTATAAGCTTCAGACACAGCATGCTGAGGAAACTCACAAACAGTGGGTGCTGCCCCTCGCCAGGCTTCTGGAAGTTGGCCACTCAGAACAAAGTGAGCCTTAAAGAGAAAAAATGACTTGTTTCCTGCCACATGTTGTCGGTGATGCTGTTTTTGTCTGAAAGTTTGAATGCTAATGGCACTTTTTAAATATCCTTGCTGTGCAGGCGTCTGTGCGCACAGCTTGATTTGTATATTAACTGCAGCAGAAATGAAACGAGGCTGTGATTTTCTTATGAAATGAAGCCACAGATTTTCTACTTCCCAGACCAGATATGAATCAAACACAGGAGGAAAGTTTGCATGTAGGTATCAGAGACGGGTAACTGACTTGCTGGCTGACTTGTATTAACAGCTGGGACAATGCTCCACATAAGTGTTTCTGCTCAGCAGGGCGGCTTTACAATGTCACAGCTAATGGGGATGGGTCCCTGTCTGCTGCAGAGCAATGCTAATTTAAAGGCAGATAAGGTGGATGTGTTTGCACATGTAAGTGCAGTGTGGTCTGGTACAGCTTGAGAGGGGTAAATGAGGGGAAACTTATCTGCATCCCGTCCCTCCCCTCAGGCAGATTAGAGCAGAGCACCCACAGCCTGTAATTACAGCATCACTCAGCAGTCACTGGTGACATCGCCGCGCTGCTATTTAAGGTGCCGGTGGAGATGCTTGAAGAGGAGGAGTGGAGTAATGGCTGTTTTTAGTAGGAGGCAGCAGGGAGAGGCTCGCCACCACACCCAGCTGTCATTAACAACAATAACAATAAATGATGCAACGGAAATATCCTGCTCACACACTCATGCTGATGGACGTGTGCGTGTGTGTGACAGAGTTCACTTGATTTTGGGATGTTGTGTGATTATACCTGCTTTAAGTGCAGCCTTCATGATGGGTGTAATATATATGACTCTTTTCCTCTGACAGACTTGGGCTCAGCAGCTCTGTAGCTGATGTTGCTTATTGAAGTATGAAGTGAATGCTGAACTAAGTGCACTCCTTACACTCCTTCCTTTGGTATGTCCCGATCACACAGCATACGTCCAAGCATGAAATCCCCTGTAGTGGATTCAGAGTCAACGTGTCAGCCAAGAAAAATACAGTCGTTATTAAATAATTCCAATTTAGGATATGTGCAGAGGTGATATCTCACCGTTTCAGCACCTTAACACAGACACAGCTGCCAGAGTTCAGAGGACAGAAGGGACTGAAGCACGCTAATTAATTAACATGCTTTAACTGTGCAAACAGGCTAACATTTAGACAGTTAAAGGATGGGAATTAATCAGTATGTGCTCCTGGGAGTAGCTGTTTGACACTGCAGCTGATCACGGGTTTAGTAGATAATGATGAGGCTTGAGCATCCTAAGAGAAGATTGGACTTCTTACCTGAGTTGACTCCATCCTGCTGCTATAAGCACACAAGGAGTTTTCCAGGACAAATTTCCATCTTG
This sequence comes from Archocentrus centrarchus, assembly GCF_007364275.1. Taxonomy (NCBI): domain Eukaryota; kingdom Metazoa; phylum Chordata; class Actinopteri; order Cichliformes; family Cichlidae; genus Archocentrus; species Archocentrus centrarchus. The sequence goes on from NC_044346.1 coordinate 1,080,939, forward strand.
TGGTGACAGATTTCCTGGAAAGAATTGGCTGCCAGCTGCTTTGAAAAATGGGAAGAGCATCAAAAGATGTTTGAGCCTCTGAAACTCACTGGGGAAGTCTAATCTGCCCAGCAGTGGAGAGGAGCTAATACACACACACACACTCAGGCCCAGAGGAATTTTAGGTATTTCAAATATTCCTGTCTTTGTATTTCTTATGGAAATATATAAAGTTCATTAGACTGGGATGCCAAAATGAGCTTATTTATTTATTTTTTTAAAATTTTGTTTCACAAACCATTTAGCGCCCGCTGTCTCCTTAGCTGTGATCCTATTTTGCTGCCTGTGCTGCAGACTGAGTTCAGAGGATTGTAAACAGTGCAAGCAGTCAGACTGTACATAAAAGATGGACATGGCTACTGTGCCATCCACAGCTGGTTTCTGGACTTTGGACACTTTAACTGTCGCTGAGAGGGAGCACAAAGTTTGTGTCTGCTGTCTTGTTGGAGCAGAAGTGACCGTATTTAGATGAGAGGTTATCAGCCAATGCTAGATAGCTTAGTTAGTGCAGACTACACACACACACACGCTAATCAGTGCTCAGTAACAAATAAAACCCCAGGATTTTAACTCCACCTTCATGTACAGCAGCCATGTTATTGGTCAGATAACTGCATTAAAAATGCTCTAAAAGGCTCCAACAGCACAAACATGGTCCAGAGGTCCAGTTCAGGGACTCCAGTTAGCTGACGTGAGCTAACTGGAGCTACAGCTAGCTGTCTGCTAGATGCTAGGTCTGCTGTGACACCATCCACCTGTCAGTCAAGAGGCCACGCCCCCAATAATGCAAACTTCAAGCCTGAATCCAATTTAAACAGGTGAGTTATAGAAACATCCTCCCCCATACAGCAGTTATGAAGGGGGAAATTATCTACAGAGACTAAAACAGTTTCTGTATCAGCTGTAAACATGTTTATTTCTGCTGGAAAGTTTTAACATGGGAGTCTATAGGGACTGACTCACTGCTGGCGCCCTGCTGGACTGCAGAGGAACTGCAGGTTTTGGTACTTTGGTTTTGTTTTTCAGCACTGGAGGTTGCTGGGTAGTCACGGCTCGACTGTAATGATGCATCAGTCGAGCTCTTTAGCACGAAGCTGTGATTAATGATTGCTGTGCTGCTGATTTGTGTTTGCGCAGTAAAAACATGAAACATCAGTCTGCACTGATATAAAGAGGGCACAGTCTGCACCCTGAAACATCACAAGATTTAAACCTGTCTGACATTGAGCAGAGCCGCCTGTGTCTGTGGAGGACACACAGCTCCTGTGTTTGATGGTTAAACATTGCTGAAGTCAGTTCATACTGTTGTGGGTGGGCTTAATCACAGGATGGGGGCTGCTGATTGGCTCAGACCAGCTCCAGGATGTGTCTGTCACAGAGTCCAGGATGTGGACAGTGTGTTCAGTAAATATTGGCTGCTGCATCAGCGGGACAAGTACTGATGATATGTTTGCAGAGCAGGTCGGCACACATTAGTCGTTCACCTGCAGAAGCCTTCATCACACGCAGTGTTTGTGTTTAACCACTTTTTCCTGCACATTTTGTAGTTGTTCTTTGCTGACTCTGTCTGGCTGAAGCTGTCCTGTTTTGTGGTTGAGGGGCTGGACAGAATATGCATATTAGCACTAATGGCTTTAATGAGACACCTGAGAGGATCTTAGAGGCACGCATACTTGAGTTCATTACTCTGGCTTGTTTTCCCCCATAAAGTTTGTACATTTCATAACTTGACCTGTATTGTTAAACTGATCCCAGCATTTTAGCTCGCAGCTGCTTTTCACCGGCGTTATGAAACGCAGCTGTGGGTCAAATCAAAAACGGTCCTCTCAGGAAAATAAAATTTAAAGTTAAAGTTTAAGCTGTTGTTGGTCCGCATGTGTCTTTGAGGAGAAAGCAGCTCATAAAAACCTGTTATCAGCAGTAAAAACCCTCCACACGCACGCGTGTGTGTGTGTGTGTGTGTGATCGTTACATAACTGTGTGTCAGCTTTTTGAACCTGATCAGATGGATTTTTGTTTGAGGACGAACTCCCCCAGTTTTCCTGCGTGTCATCCGTGTGGGATTGTAACATGTAAAGATCAGCTGAGACGGGGGCGGGGGGGCTCTCAGGAGCCTTTCTGCCTGGGATATTGATTAGATGGGCGGCCTGCTGAGAGGTGCCGGTGAAAGGGGAGTGATGGATGGGTGGAGGGAGCTGGGTGGGGGAGGACTGCAGCAGCTGCAGCTGAAACCCTGAAGCTCAGTGATTTGTGTGTCTGAGATGAGTTGTGTTTCTTATCTGAAGCGTGAATACCAGCACTATCTTATCTGCCCTGCACACTTGAAAGGTGCCTGGTGAATATAAACAGAGCACTTAACGCTGAGCTACTTTCCCCTGAGGGTGGGCCGAGGGTGGAGGCAGGGCTGTTTGATCCGCACTGGAAAAGTCTATTTATTCTACACGTGAGTGAAAACACACCTCCTGCCATCAGTGGTTATTATAGGTAAGCAAAACTAAAATGAAGAAGAAAAACATCAAACTGCAATAGAAACTGCTCCCCTATTCACAAGGGGGCGCCACAGCAGGGCGATCAGCATATTTGGTTTGACAGATTTTTTGTTTTATTTTATTTATTTTATTTTATTTATTTTTTGCCAGATGCTCTTCTTGACACAACCCCAAAGTGTTTCCTCGCAGTATCGAACCGCGGATCTTTAACTGCGCCATGGAGCTGCAAGAAAAATCAGATCATTATTTTTTTTTTTAATCCTAGAATAAGCTCTTATATGGAAGCATTGAGTCACAGAAGGTGTAGGGCTTTTATTGTGAAAGGCGTGTATATATATCGGCAGAGTTGGGGGCGTATTTTATGGTGGTGGGGTTTTCCGTCTGTATATTAAAGATGTCTTAGACACACGGCTGTCTCCATCTTTCTTTATGAAACCAGATCTGACTGAGAAACCGAGGCTAGAAACGTCAGTCACACAGCAGGCTCCGCCCTAAAGCGAAGCCAAAATTATATTTGACTTTAATGAGTTGGAATTAAAAAAAAAAAAAAACTTCATTAAACCTCAATAAACTCGACTGAAACCATAAACCCACCAGGAAGCTGTTGACTGAAAAACGAGCCTACTGTTCAGCTGATCTCTGAGCTCAGAGACTTACTGTACAGTCAGCCTTATTGTTGAATACCAGAGGAGTCGCCACCTGCTGGCCATCACGTTCTCAGACCCAGACGATTAGTCCATCCTTTTTATACAGTGTCAGTAAAACATTTTAGTTTGTTTGTGTACTGAGAATATGTTTCATGTGTTGGCTGCTATAAATGCCTATTAAAAAAAATCCCTCAAAGCTGATCAAAGTTTCCTTTTTAAGTTGATTTAACAGCTTGGAGACTGATTAAAATCTGAGTGCTGGCAGAGCTTTGTGGTTTACACAGAGAGGGAGACAAACAGTAGTTTTTAAAATGATTCCCAGCTCTTTGCTTCAGGGAGCTGCAAAGAAACCTCCCAGGATAAATTCAAAGTTTAGACAGAGAAAAATAGAAAGCTGAAGATAAAGACAAATAGAGGCACGATTTAAACGCAGACACACCAGTTTGGTGAGTTAACAAAGTGAGTAAGGCAGATAAGAATAAAGAGATAAAAAGAAAAAGGCGGTGCAGAAATAACTCACATTCCTCCATCAGACAGGAGGAGCAGAAACAGATGGAGGGAGGGGGTGAACAGGTAGAGAGTGGGAGGAGAGTTGTTCAGGAGGAGGAGGAGGAGGAGGGCAGAGAGTTTCCTCTGTAGTAGTCTGTGACTGAGGGAGAGGAAGGACGGCAGGAACGAGAGGAGCATGCTTTTTTTGGTGTGAGTGCGTCTTTGTTTGCTGAGAGATGGGCTCGACGGAGAGCAAAGCCCACGCCAAGCCCAGCAAAGCCCACGCGAGGCCGGCCAAGGGCCCCTCTCTTCGTCGCAAGAAGAAACGCAAGGTGTGCGTTTGTGTGTTTTCACAGCTGAGCTTCCCTTTCTCCTCCCTGCTGTTGGTCTTTCAGTTAGAAACTGAGCGGTCGCCTCATTTTCCACATTCTTTGACCCGTTCATCGGGTCATCTGCTGCTTTTCAGTCGGACTGTTCAGAGAAACGTGATAGAGCCTCATCTGAATCACAGATGTCATGGATCAAGTCGGAAATATTCCACCAATGCTACAGCAGGATCTGAATTCACCTAACGGCGCTGCTTTTCTGACGTTTGTCTTTGACTCTGACATCTGCGCAGGAAACCAACATTCTTTCATTTTTACGAGCTGTTTTTGTGCCCTTTTGCTCGTCTTTCCCTCCCTCTGTGTCCTGCAGTGTCTCTGTTCTTTCACTTGTGTGACCCCCTCACACAGCAGATGGTCTTTATGACTGTGTGTTTACAGGCAGCAGCACAGGCGCTTCATTTCTGCTCTAAAGCTGCTCTTTCTGGGTCTGAAAGGGTAAAAGTCCTGCTGATCCACTCACACGGTGGACTGTAGTGTCTTGTACAAGTCCACATGTTTACAAGTGTGTGTTGCTCTGGTCGTCACAGCGTGTGTGTGTGTGTGTGTGTGTGTGTGTGTGTGTGTGTGTGTGTGTGTGTGTGTGTGTGTGTGTGTGTGTGTGTGTGTGTGTGTCAGGATCTGGATCTAAAAACACAAGCACATACATTTCCTTAACCCGATGGTGGTGGTGTTCCTGCAGCAGGGATGTGATAGTTCAGGTCGTGAGCTCGCTCTTAATTGGTGATAACTTTGAGTTTTGGTTGCCTGGAGAGACCTTTCTTTGGATTTTTTTTTCCCCCCTCCCTCAGGAGACAAAACAAAATTATAGCAGTGCTCATATTAGGAGGAAGGAGGAAGGAGGAACAGCCTGACCTAACAAACCTGAAAACAACTAGAAGAAAATTCCCCAGCCTCTCCTTCCACTCACATGTTTGTTAATGTAGAAAGAATACATCCAAAAGCCAAACAAATCTGTTATAGAAGACTAAAAACTGACTCCTGTCATAACACAAACATGTCAGTGACTTAACCTGTTCTCTGCATTTGGGTCAGACTTGGTTTTTCCAGAGGGAAGATCCCTGTCGGCTGCAGCTCATGCTGGTTTCCTCCGGAGATGATAATGGGATGATTCAGGCACCAGTATAACTCAGCATTCCTGTGTTTCTGATAAGGCAGGCAGCAGCCATCCTGCATGGATAAAGACGTCTTTTACACATCAATGGCATTCCTGTGAGCGCGTTTAGAGCAAGAAGTGTCATTTCTATCATTTCTGGATTTTTCTGGGATCAGCTCAGCGCTCAATCACAAAGTGAATCACATCTGCCCTTTACAAACCCTGCCTGCAAGCTGAGTTTCTTCCAGTGTATAAGAAGCCACAGATACAGCTCATCAGCCAGCTGTTTAACCATTAACCATTTATCTGTTCATCTATGTCCAGTAATTCTGGATTACACTAAGTTAGACTAAACTCCTCCAACAGCACAAACACAGCTGAGCGGTCCCATTCAGTGACTCTGGGCAGGGGACAGCTCGCAGCCCTGTTGGCACCTGTTCCCCTGATAGTACAAAACTTTAAGCTTTCTTTAGATTTAAACATGTGTGTTATAAAAGAGTTTGCCCCCATACAGGAGTTAAATCCCACAGGCATGCCAGCAGAGCTCACATGAATCTAAGACGCTCGTATTTGGATTTAAGTTCTTTTTCTTCTCTTTGCAGCGCGAGGAAGCCTTGAAGCAGAAGAAGGAGCTGTCGCAGGAGCTGGCAGAGCTCCAAGACAAGCTGGGTAAGAACGTCCACCCGCCTCACGCTGCCGAGTGCCTGTCCGTACGCCTCTTTGTCCCTCTGTCCATTTGCATACAACACACATACACACAAGCACATGAAGCTTATCAAGCCTGTGTCAACTGCCATTCAAAGTGTGGTTATAAATGTGTTGTAATGCTGGTGCAGCTGCTGCTCATTCTTAGGAAAAAGACGCCTCCACGCAGGCTGTAACCTGTCAGCGCGCCTGTCATCTCCTCGGTGCACCTGTGTTCCTCGTCTTCGTGGATACACGAGGTCTCAGAAATCCGCATCAATAAGTTGTTAGGATTTAAGTTTTGAACATTAACATAGATAATATAAAGGAATTAGAGACGCTAGATAAACCTGTGGCAGCGCGTCCGTACCACTGGGTTAAAACTGGTGTTCAGATCTGCAGAGCCTGAGCTTAATGGCCCAAAACTAGTTGATTAAATGGCACTGATGGTTTTTTCCCCCCCTGACCTCCATTGAATCTAATCATTCAGCACAACTGCAACAGAAAAGTAACGAGAGCTGACGTGTCCCAGTAACGAAGCAGAGCGTCACCACCTTATTCAGAAAATTAACAAACTGTGTGTGTGTGTGTGTGTGTGTGTGTGTGTGTGTGTGTGTGTGTGTGTGTGTGTGTGTGTGTGTGTGTTGGTGAATTCCTTAGTAGTCCCAGCTAGGCTGGCAGGCAGCCATTTAACTGTCACTGAGACACGTTCAGCGTGTTTAAAACAGACTGTTTGGAGCTCTGAGTTATCACTTTTTTAGAGGACAAACCACGTATAAAAGGTGGAGTTTATGGCGCTCAAGGCACCACTCTCCTCGTTTTTCGTCATCTTCTCACAAACTGTATTTGGACGATGAAGCCTGCAGCGAGGACACGCCTCCACGTGTGCGCCTGAGATCACAGTTTTCTATTTAAGAGCCGCACAAACATTTAGGTCACAATATGTTCTGTTTGCTGGAAATAACATCACACAGCGTCCTAAATACTGATACTGGTTTGTATTACTGAGAGTGTGTATCATGTCAATAGCAGCCCAGATAATTTAGTAGATATGGCACACACACACACACGCACCGTCCCGCTGACACATACGTGCACACGGTGTGTGTTCATGTACTGTATGCACACAGCAACACGAAGGCATCAGGACATAAAAATAACCAACTGTAACTGAAGAATATATATCACAACTATTTCAGGTCACACACATGCTCTGAATGTCCGTTTGGCTTCTATGTTTATATATGCACACACACACATATGGACATACCAGAGCAACACACACACACCCACACCCTCACAGAGAAATCCCGTCACTTTCTTTCCACTTTCCCACCTCGATCCCATCGAGCTGCTGCGCTGAATGTGGTCTTTTCTTTTGCTGTTTGTTTGCCCTTTGGTTCTTCTCTTAACACACACAGCTGAGGAATGCCAGTAATGTATAGACCCCTGCTGTTAACACACTAACGCACATACACACACACACAGCTGTGTGTTCTCCAAGTCAAACTGAGCAGGAACAGCCCGTCTACCTCACTGAGGAACGTTTGGTTTCTTCGTTTTCTAGTGAGCGTTTGTGGCGCAGAGTTACTCCATCATCTCACAGCACACACATCATGATTATAGTGGACTGACAGTTTGGTTTGTGCTGAAAGTGAAGTCGGTACAATCAAAAATAGGAACATGACTTCAGACAAACAGGTTGGTCTCTTCCTGTCAGATTTAAAATTTGCATAATTGTTTCTGAAGTGGTTTAAACCTGAACCTGCTCACTGGCTCAGTGTGCATGCTGTCATGGCGCCCAACTAATAGTGTTTTTGCAGATTTAATTCAATTCTGTTTCTTATGTAGTTAAAATGCACAAGTCTGTGTATAGTAACAAAGACTCAGTAATATTAAAGAGAAAAACACAGCAATCAGATGATCCCTGAGGAGGATCTAGTGAGGCGTATCCCCGTCCCCAGTGAGGTCTTTAAGACATGCCTGTACTTTAACTCACCGACTTGTCTCATCTGACTTCATAGATACAATTGTGTGTCGTCTGCATAGCAGTGAAAATGTATACTTTATGATAATAGTGCCTAATGGAAGCATGTATAATGTGGAAAGTATTGGTCCCAGCACAGAGCCCTGTGGAACCCCAAGGGTAACCTGGTGAGGAAGACTCTGTTCCAGTTTCAGTCTCTGTAATAAAACCTTCAGATTAAAGTCAGATTAAAACTCTGACTTCAATAAACAAGGAAGTCTCGTGACTTCATTTTCATGAATTCTTCATACCGAGGAGAGGAAAACGAAGTGATGTCACTGTTTTACACCGTCACCTGCCGTCTCGCTCACACACAAACACACACTCGGGGTTTGTGTGTTTTGATAAAGAAGTTGTGTGTGAGCTGCTCTCAGCTGTCGATGGCTTTGTGTCTCCTTCACCGCAGCGACAGGAGCTCCATTCAGAGGGAAACGCCAACTGTCCCAGCTGCAGCCAGCTGTTCAGTTATACAAGTTGTTTTTATCACTGTTGGAGGCAGGTCTGCATGTTGTCTTTATGTCTCCATGGCACCGAGAGAGGACACTCTGCTCTCTATCTGGATATTTTTATTCAAATATTTCAGGATGGAGTTAAATCATACTGGCGTGCATGATGATGGGCGGAGACGGGGAGAAGCGTGCGTGTGCTTGCGAGGGCTTAAATGAGTCACGGGAGGAGCGATTCCTGCTGCATGCTTGCGAGCTGACTCGCAGATGTTTGGCGGTTCGATCGCTCGTCTGCCGTCAGAGTAATTAAGCTGGAATGTGGCTGAAGGCCGACACACGGGGAACGTGTCCTTCATTACCTGCTGAAACACTCGCTGCTCCCGCCGTGTCAGCACGGTCTGCACCGACATGATGCGAAATGATGGATGTGCCGGTGTGATTAATGGTTAAAATAGTAACTCAGTGGAGGCTCGTGGACGCCACATCTGGCCTCAGCTCTCCTCACATCTGCCCACAAACAGCTGCTTCCAAACCTTTTCATTCCTTTCTTTTTAGCAGAACTTTGAGCCAACTGGATCAGTTTCTCCTTCGGTTATCTCATTAAGACAACACTGGGCCAGTTTTTAGTTTATATCAGATTTTTCCTCACAAAACCGAAATCTGTACATTTACTCAACTTATTAAATGAAAATTGTTTCCAGCAGATGTCTGAGACACTGCATCTGTATTTCATACTCTTTCCTGCTGCTCTTCTTTCTTCTGTGCAGTCACATCGTCGCAGTGCTGCGAGCGTCTGCAGAAGGAGAAGGAGGAGGCGCGCGTCGGCTTCGAGGAGGCCCTGAAGAGGCTGCAGGAGCAGCACCAGGAGGAGCTGACACAGCTGGAGCACCGGTAGGGCAGGCGCTCACCTCACATTCCTGAGATTTTTTTTTTTTTTCTTTTTGCTTCTGTGTGCTTTTTTTTTTCTGCACTGACTGCTATTTTCATGCTCCTCTTTTGGCCAGACTGACGAGTTTTTACCAAACCGAGTGGGACAAAGTCCACCAGACGTACCAGGCGGAGGCTGACAAATGTCGCGTCCTGATGGAGAAGCAGGTCAGAGCACAAACGAACGAGCAGATACACGTCCAACTCGTAAAATGATCTCACATAAAAATCAAGTTTTATTATGAAATAATTACAGCATGGAACACGGCGCTCACATAATGCAGCGTGACGTTTACTTTAATAGGATTTCACTGATTGATTTACTGCTGTTAGTGGCAGTTTAATGTGACACAAACCCTGCAGACAGGAAATAAAACATCTCTGTGGAGACGCAGCACTCGCTCTGAATGGCTCACGGGAGTGCCATGTGACTCCCCGACCTCTGAACCTGAGCTCGCTCTCCCTGTTTGGATTCAGGCCACACCATAAAATGTCCCACAAACAGCAGCATGAGCATGAATCACTTTACAGGAGCGGAGAGCAGCCTCTGTGATAAACCTGACTCTGAGAACGCTCCTCTTTCCTCTGGATAAAAACCTTCTGCTCCACCAACAGCTCCAAAACCCCACAGTTTAGAGAATATTCAAATTATTGTGGTTCAGTTCAGCTCAGTTTATCCATGTGAGACCTCAGTGAGAGAATCAGTGAAGGGAGAGGAATGAAAAAGTGAGTGAGGAGAAAGAGGAAAGTAGGAAAAATGAAGAAAAGGTGATGATGACTACAAATGACAAGAAGCAAGAGGAGAATTAGAGGTGAAGAACGAGGAGGAGAGAAGAGGGGAGAGGTTGGAAGGTGCAAGGGATTAAAATGAAAAGCAAAAATTTAGATATGAATGAAGCACAATAACTAAAACTGCTGCCTGTGAGGTGTTTTTTTTTTTCATTTATTTTATTACGGTAATCTAATCAGTTTTCTTCGTCTTAGTTTTGGAGCTTTTTGTTTCCACTGAAAAAAGAAAAGTTTGATCCGCTGCGGCTCCTCGGTGCCGTTTCTGCGGCTCCTCGGTGCTGTTTCTGCGGCTCATCGGTCCTGGTTTGTTCCCGCATCCTTCAGGTGGAGGAGCTGAGGAGCCAACAGGAAGCAGAGAGGAAGAACCAGGAAGTGAGTCACAGCCAGAAGATGGAGTCTCTCAAACAGCAGTACGAGGCCTCCTTAGAAGGTGTGTGCAGGACAGACACACACATCACACATGAGCACAAAAGTGTGCCATTTAAACACTGAACTCACTTCACAGATCACATTCTTTGTGTGTTTTTGTTTGTTTAATCAGAGCTGAAGAAGATCCACCAGGCAGACCTGGAGAACCTGGAAAAAGCACTGAAGGACACGGAAACATCTCTCTCTGTGAGAATCAGTCACATTTTAATGCTTCACTTACAGTTTCACCTTCTTCAGGTCCATTTTTGTTTGTGGCTCTAAAAAAAAAAAAAAAAAAAAAAAAGTGGATGGAAACCTGACAGAGAGCTGCTGCTGAGACTCCTCCAGTTTGGTTTGAAACCCACAAACATTTGTGGGTCTGAATTGTTCTGGAGGAGAGCTGATGATTTATCACAGAAAAATTCCTCCCTGTTATTTAGAGTCTCAGAAACTCAAATCGGACTGAAATTCTGCCGTTCAGCTGAAAGTCAAACACAAACCTGTGATCAGTGTGAATACACACAGGAAGACACACACAGAGAGCGAAGCTGCTTCTAAAAGCCAGAATGTGTCTGCAGTTTACCTGCTGCTGAGCTTAGCATGAACTCAGGAGCGCCTCCTCTGTTTCCTCCTCTCAGGAAAAAATCTCCGAGCTCACAACAGAGAAGGAGGATCTGAGTGAGAAGCTGCAAGCCGAAGAGGAGAGGAGGAAGAGGATACTCACGGACAAGAATCTGGTAAAGATGGTTTAAGCCTGAGCTCCTTCAAACTCCTCCCAGCCGGTGGAGTCATTAAACCTTCCTGCAGGACTTTTAACTTTTCAGGGCAAAACACCAACCATCATTCTTAAGGTTTTAGAGAAATCCAAGTGTGTGTGTGTGTGTGTGTGTGTGTTTTCTGGTGAGCATGACTGCCCTCTGCTGGTGAGGAAGAGCAGCTCAGGTTAGACTGAGCTGCTCTCTGAACTTCAGCTCACAGGAAATGACTGTATCCATTTATGTGTATTGTGGTTCTTTAATGCTACGTTTAGCCTCCCCTGTAGACACTAATAAGGTTTCGGACAGCCTGCGCTCACCTGCTGTGTCCATGGGTCTGTTTGTGCAGAAGGACTCCCACACAGTGTACCTGGAGAAGGAGCTGGAGAGTCTGAAGGTGGTGCTGGAGATCAAGAACAACCAGCTGCATCAGAAGGAGAAGAAGCTCATGGAGATGGACAAACTGGTGGGTATCGATCCGTTTCTGTCATGTTAGCAGACAAAGAAGAAACTGCTTTTCCGTAGTCGCAGCCAGATTCCCATTTTGTTGTTTCTCCCAGGAAACTCGTAGTTTGTGTGACTCTAAAACTGCATTTTGAATAATTGGAATACAAGAATCACTAAGTTGTGTGCTTGCCTGATGTTACCCAAGTTGCCAGGTTGCCTGTGAAAATGCAGTCTGCACGTACACACACAGTAACCTGGCAACCCACAAACTGATTGAAGGAGTGTCTGCACATCAGCTGGATGAATCAGCTGCTGTTTAAATGAGTCAGGCCGCACGCGCGGCTCATCAGGTGTAACAAGAGTTTTTGACTTTGCGACTACACAAGAGTTCATTTTCATCTAAACGATCCGATTTGATGAAACTGGCTGCGAATCAAGTCTGTGATTGAAAAGCTGAAACGAGCGCTCAGAGACCGTCAGCAAAGGGCAATGCTGGAAAAACTGAAACACTACAAAAATAAAGAGTTTGGGCAGCACGCCGTCGCCTCGCATCACCCCCGCAGGCGACCGCTGGACCGCAGTGGCATTAAGGAAAGTCACACTTCAGTGATTCTGCTGCCGCCTCCTGCGCTCGAGCTGCATTTCATTGGTCATGTTTTGTGTTGGATAAATAATCATTGTGGGTTACATTGTCTCCCCTCTGTGCCCCACACACACCAACGTCCAGCTGAACGTACGTCACACAGTTTGTGTGTCTGTGTTTGTCACAGGTGGAGACTAACGTGAAGCTGGAGGAGTGTCTGAAGAAGGTCCAGCAGGAGAACGAGGACTACAAGGCCAGAATGGACAAACACGCCGCTCTCTCCAAGTATGTACTCCTACTGAGTGTGAGTGTGAGTGTGTGTGTGTGTGTGTGTGTGTGTGTGTGTGTGTGTGTGTGTGTGTGTGGGAGGTTACGCGGTGACTCATCCCTCTGCAGAGGCGTCTCTTTGGCCCTCTGTTCGTACAGCAGGTTGTTTCAGCCTCTCTCCTCCTGTTTCCCTCCACCTCTCCTGGTTTTCTCCGTCGTGTCTCCATCTGAGCTGAAAGCGATAAAAACTAAAAGCCACATCGCGGTGACTGCAGGCTGTACTCACTCAGTCGTGTCGGTTTATCTCATGTTGTCCTTTCCTTTATCTGGTAATGTGAAAGAACAACACATTCTGGATGAGACACAACAAGACAAACATGCTTCTGCCAACAGAACTTCATAAGTACAATTTATTGTGTATTTATTTAACCTTTGTTTTACCAGGAAAATCTCATTGAGATTTAAAATCTCTTACAAAGGAGTCCAGGACAGTCGGAGTATGAGGAGTGTTAAAATATGACTGTTCTAGAAAACCTGCTGTAGCATCATAAATGAAAAATACATTTAAATGTAAAAACGTGTTCACTGCCCTTAAGATGTTTTCCCGCTCATCACAAATGATACAAATCTGCCCATCAAGGAGATGACTCTCTCTCAGGCCCAGTGTGAGATGGATCAGGATTAGAAGTCCTGCACGAATGTGAACACGATTGCCTCTGTTGTATAAATAAATGAATGAACTGTAAATCATGCAGAGCTGCTGTGGTCAAAGAATAAAAATTTGAAACTGTAAATCAGTAAAATCAGTCTCATTTAACTAAATTAATGAATTATTTCAGTATTAAAAATGATCACTAGGATTATTTTTGCTTGTTGGCGTCTCCCTGCAGCTGCTTACAGCTCTCTGTCTCCCCCTGCAGGCAGCTGTCGAATGAGCAGGCCATACTCCAGCAGACGCTGCAGAAAGAGTCAAAGGTCAACAAGCGCCTGTCCATGGAAAACGAGGAGCTGCTGTGGAAGCTGCACAACGGCGACCTGCTGGCGAGCCCCCGCCGCCTCTCACCCACCTCCCCCTTCGGCTCGCCACGGAACTCTGCCTCTTTCCCCACAGCTGCGCCGTTATCACCCAGATAACCCCACAGCGGAGCTCCCGCCTCCTCTGACCTCGTGGTTTCTCCTCGTCGCCTCAGCGGCTCCGAGCAGACGCACTGGAGTCGCAGCGGCGCTGCTGGAAACGAATCCCGTCTCAAACTTGTACATTTTAAATATCTTATTTTGAAAGGACGCTGCAGCGGCACCGATGCACTTAAATCTGAGCACAGCCCCGGCCGTGCTCTCAATCTACCAAACGCCTGATCCTCCAACCAAGCTTTCTTCTTTTTCTGAAGAAACTAACAGGCACACCTCAGGGTCTGTACATAGCGCCTCTCCTGTGTTTATGCTGTAGTGCAGACTGCTCCTCTGCTCGCCTTTCCGAGGTGGGGGCTGATTAAGAACCTTGGGTTTGGGGTATGTTTGTGGAAACAGACTCTGAGCTGTTTGGGTTTGATGGATCAGGAACTGACGGGTTCTTCACGGATCCTTTTTTTTGCCTTTTCACGCCTTTTTAAGGAGATTTTTTTTTTTTTTTCCCCTCCAAAGAGCGAAGCTCAATCACTGATCTGCTCTGGACGTCTGACCGAAGTGGACGAACTCTAAACGGGAGCAGTTTGTTGATGTGAATTACAGTCACACAAACCTTTGTCCTCTGTGTAAGCTCCTCACAACCTCTACCTTAATCTGCTTTGTGGAATGTAATCACCCCTGGATGTTAGCTGTAAGCAGGCCAGTCTCAGAGCCAAATATGCCCCCCCACTCCAGTGTCATGCCCCTGAAATCACCTGGTGCCCAAACAGAAACAAGTCAGACCTGAACCTGTTGTAGTGATATGTCTCTGCCCCCCTCCCACACACACACACACACACACACACACACACACACACACACACACACACTGGCCTGTTTTAATAAATCCCAAAACTCTGTTTCTGTTGTTTGTCCTGAAAAACCTCAGATGTACCCAGAATGCCTCAGTGTACAATGTTCTCTTTTATTTTGGACACAGAATAAACGCGACATGACATCAGATGAAGGAGCGCTGATTTATTTTCCAGGATTAAAGTAACCTCAGCTTCACAGGCCGCCTCGACCCTCTGCTCTGCTGGGGTCCAGGTGACCTTCTGACAGGTAAATGTCCGCCGGCGGCTGCTCGAGGTCAGAAGCTCGTACCATCATGACGACAGATTTGACTGAGTAGGTCCACCCGTGCCACGTGTACCACACCACGCCGTCGTCCGTCATGGCTTTGAACGGCCCGTCGTAGTAATGACCGTTCAGGTTACCTGAGTTACACCTGTGAGGAGGAAGTAACAAAAAAAAATAAATCAGAGGACGAGCTCAGCCAATAGCCGCTGCTTCAGACAGCTCTGTGTCCTCACTTAAAGGGACAGTCCACCCAAAATCAAGTAAACATTTTCATCCTCTGAGCCTGTCGAGCTCTTTACCCTTCCTGGCAGCTCTGGTGTCGGTTATCAGCTGCAGACATGTCTGCATGAACCAAAATATACATCTGAACATTTCAGCAGCAACATCTGTTTCCAGATGTGACTCAGGATTTTGCTGTGAGTTTCATGTAGGACCTATTTCCTCTCCTCTTGTGACTGCAGGAGGAGGCAGCATCTACCCATGAGAAGAGGCTGGTGACATTAACGGCGCCCCCTTCAGCTCAGCGTCAAACCTGCCAACACTCCTGTTTTTTCCTGGGGGGCTCAGGTTTTAGCACGACCTCTGAGCGACCCCAGGTTTTAGCCTTTGAGAAACTGCTAATGGGCACCCCCTGCTGGTTAAAATGAATTTAACAACATTATGACAGCAACAATGTTTTTCTCCTATAACCTCCCCTAAAATATATGAAGAGGCCTTTTTTCCTTATTTTTATTTAATCCAGTGACCTAAAGCTTTAATATTTTACAGTTTGTGTGGTAATGATGGTGAGCGATCCAGATTCCACAGTTTCACCCACAGAAACCTCCTGAGTTTTCTTTCCTAATTTACTGTGGTCTCTATTTTACTCATTTTGGCTCGATTTGAACTGAACTGAGTTTGAGCTTCTAGGAAAGTAAGGACAGGAAAGAGGTGCACTTGATTCGTAAGAACTTCACAGCAGCAATTAATGCAAAAAAAAAAAAAAAGAACCTTATATGCACTTTTTGTTTTCATAATCACTGGAAGCCAAACTTGTCACTGAAATTAAAATCTGAATATTTGTGGAGGCCTAATCAGTTTTTCTTTATAAAATCTGATGGTCATGTTTCCCAGCAAAAAGTGAGCACAGTGAACATCTGTGCAGCACACGTCTCCAAACCTCACCCGAACAATCGGGATGGAGAAACGGCTCTACAGGCCAGAGATGTGAAACTTTGTGGCGTACTGTCCCTTTAAGCCTGCAGTGAACCTGCTGCAGTGCGTTTTTCACCTGCTGAACCACCAGCCCGACTTGCTGTGTCTGATGCACTCAACGTCTGCTTCGATGCAGTTCGGCTGGTCGTAAGTGCTGAACTTGAGCCCGTCTGCACACGGACCGCCCGGCCCCGGCCCGTGGGCGTCGGTCAGAGCGTCGCCCGCGTTCCCCGTAAACTCGCCCAGATGTAACTGGTACTGATCCTTCAGGTGCACACGAGAGGGCAAACAGAGTTTGAACAGAACATTTACCAGACAGTGATGTTCAGTGAGGGAACACGTTCATTTATTCAAGACTCACAGCATATTTTACACCCACATCTATGTGAACAATGGAGGGATGAAGAAAGGGAATAAGTGGGGGAGAAGGCAGGAAAACACGTTCTGCAGGTTTAACTGGAGAAGTATTCAGACTCTACAGTACAAAGATACAGGAGAGTCCTGCGGAAACAAAACACAGGTTTCTGGAACAACGTCACCCACACCTGAGGTGGTGAAGAAGAGGAGGAAGAATGAAGAAGTTACAGCTTCAGTATACAGAGCAACTTTATTGCTCTGGAGTAGCCGGAGAGAAGCCGCACAGGTCAATGATGCTCATGAAGACCACCAGCTTCCCATAATTAGAAATCTGATGCTAACCACACAAAGAAATTCAAGTGCTGCAGTGTTTGGTCACCAAACTGCAAACAGCTGATTAATTATCTGCAATCACCACTGCAGAGCGCGTGCAGAGAGCCACAGAGTAACCCGAGCTTTTTTGTTTTTTCTGAAGCTACATTTTACAGGCGCTCCTTAAACACATCTCTACCTGCACTGAGAGGAACAGGTTTTGGGCTGAGAGCTGGACCTTCTGGGGCTAACCTTCATGAGTTTCACACCCTTTCAAAGGCCCGACTGAGTCCAGACTTGGTTTTAGGGGTAAAGTTGGGATCAGGTTTAAGGGTTTGGCAGTTAGCTGCAGAACATTTCCTGATATTTTTATTTTTTAAAACAATGATGGAAAAATAATTTTGTCAGATTAGAATATGGAGGTGATGTACCACAACTTGCAGGTCCAGTGTATCACAAAAGTGAGTACACCCTTCACATTTCTGCAGATATTTAAGTATATCTTTTCATGTAGTCTGCACACAGACTACTTTTCATTGTGTCAAAGTGTCATTTTGTCAGTGTTGTCCCATCAAGATACACTTAAATACCTGCAGACATGTGAGGGGTGGACTCACTTTTGTGATACACTGTAGGTGACCGTACAGAATCCTCGCTGAGGTCTTGGAGTGTCTGCGACCTCTACAAATAAATCAGGTATTCTTGTAGAGACTTTGACCTTTGACTCCATGCTTGGCCTCCATCCTCCCAACAACGTCTCTCACTTCCCCCTCTTGTGGCAACCGCACATTTGCTGTTATTGCCCCGAGACTCTGGAATATTCTGCAAACCACATAAAAACCTGTCCAACCACCGACAACTTTGAATGGGTTTTACTGAAGTCTGTGGTCCACTGTGAATATTTTCTTCCAGCTCTTTTATTTCTGCTGCTGTTAGATTTCATCTTTGTATTTGGTTTTATTAATACATGAATACTCTGTGAGAGGGAGAGGAACGAGCATACAGGAGTATGAAAAGAAAGGGAGATGGGAAGAAGCCGGGTGACCTTGCTGCTGCTGCTGGTTGTTCAGAGTCGTAGTCTAAATAAGACGGAGTGTTATGAGAAACTGAGAGAATAAGGTCAAAGGTGGAGGAGAAGGTGCAGAAAAACTATCAGATTTAATCTGGTCAAAAAGCCAAAGTTCACTTTTTTAAAATGCAAACTTTACAAAAATCTCCTTGCATGGATCTGTTTGATTTTTCACCTTCAAACGTGATCATTTCACCTGTTCGTCGTCCACCTTGAAGTTCTTGTACTCCGCGTAACGCTGATTCCCCTCAAAGTCCTCCATGTTGATGCGCAGGTCGTAGGTTCCTGTGAGACAGAGCGGCTTACTCAGGAAACCATCAAACGCACACAGGCGCACACTGAGCACACACAGGTAGACGCACCTTGTGATGTCAGATGGTGCAGGGGTTCATTTCCCAACCAGAACTCTCCATCAGGAGAGAAGAGGTCTCCAAATCCGTGCTTGTACTCCACCCACGCTCTACACACACACGCACACACTGTATTTGTTTACATTGTTAAAGTGTAGTTTGTGTCTATAAAGGTGACCCCCACACACACCTGTCAAAGCTTTCTTTGCCATCTCTCCTCCTCTGGAAGACGGTCCACCCCGCTCCGTTGTTCATGTCGCAATAGACGCTCAGCGAGGTGGGAGCGCCGTCCGGCCGAATCACGTACAGCCCACTGGCCACGTTTCCATCATCAAACACCTCGGAGCAGTCTACACACACACACACACACACACACACACACACACACACACACACACACACACACACACACACACACAGCAGGTGAAAAGTGTTCGAACCAGCCAAAACAAATCCACGGTGAAGCAGCTGCAGATAAAAACCTGTCTGAGATCAGTCTGGGACACACAGAAGTCAGTGGAGAAGTCGTTAACATGCTCATGTCTGCCACTGCATTTCGGTTAAAGACTGTATAAAAAGATGGGTGTAAGTGTGGGTGGATTACACATTTGCCCAACAAAAGATCCCCAGGTCCCCAGGAGGGGAGACAAGATCTGTGGCCGCTACCTGCTGTGGTGCCCTCTGTGGGAGGGAGAAGCTGAAAGTAGCTTCATATAAAGATGGGTGCAGCCACCGTGACACCACACTCTTGTGTGTCAGGCTCTATTAGTTTGCCGAGGGCAGACACGGGAAAGCTCTCATTCCATATGCCAACACCCTCTATAACTCTGTTACCCACAGTTTTATTTACAATCTTCCTCCGTACATGGATACGTGGGCAGGTAGGAAAGCTGAAAATTGCAGTGACTCAGCAGGAAGTGTTGTGATGAAGACAGATGTAAGCTCTGATGCCCTCATGCAGTCGTACTCATTTCTCTCACACAGCTGTGGCCGTACCTCTGTAGAGGTCTCTGGAGCTTGAAAAAGGCGACTGGACTTCTTTTTGTTTCTTGAAGACGTTTCACCTCTCATCCGAAAGGCTTCTTCAGTTCTCAACCAAATGGTGGAGAGACCCAGGTAGTCCAGGGGACTACGCCCACAGGGGTTTAAATACCTGGGTCTCTCCACCATTTGGTTGAGAACTGAAGAAGCCTTTCGGATGAGAGGTGAAACGTCTTCAAGAAACAAAAAGAAGTCCAGTCGCCTTTTTCAAGCTCCAGAGACTACTATGACCTGGATAACTGAGAATCTACACAGACATACCTCTGTAGAGGTTATCGAGGCCCAGGTACGAGTTGGGTATCTGCTGCAGCTGCTGCACTTGGCTGTTGTGGAGCTCCAGGATGTAACGGTGCTGCTCACTGATCACGTTCATCAAGCCCTGAATCTCCGCTTCCAGGCGGCTCACCCTCTCCTCACACGGCACTGGAGCCTAAAGCAGTGAAGGAAGTAAAGCTCGTCAAACATGGACGAGAAGCAGAGAAAAGAACACAGCGTTAAGCTAATCTCCACAGTCCCACAGTGTTACTTCCTCTGCCGCTCAGCAGCAAAGACTTTGAAAGCCTTTTTATGAATAAATTCAGGGTATGAGCTTTGAGCTACTCGAAATCCTGGCTGATGCTGTTCAAACGAAACATTCCCATGAAAATGACCGAATAACTGATTCGCAAACATTTTTCAAGGACATTAGAAATTAAGGAGTCAGGATGAAACTGAATCACTGCCTAAAATGGTTCCATTTTTAAAATACAGCAGCCTTAAAGGCCGGCGGTTCAGAGCCGGGTTAATAAAGAACGACTGACTTCATCTGCTGATGAATCTCATTTCTGTTCCTGTGGGAAAAGTCTGCATGCAGTGGAAATGTTCCATATTAATACATTATCACTGAATTATAATAAAACAAGGTTTGTTAAGAGCAAATAAATAGTTAAATTATGATGTTGAAATTGTGAAAATCGAGCACAAATTATGCTGAAAAAAAATGCAAAAGCAAAGATATCTAAAACTAAAGAACATCATAAACACGACTGACAGTTCGATACGTCGCCCGCTGTGCACAGGTGAAGGATGCAGACTGATTATTAAAGGCACTTTTTGTAATTGCAGTGTGAAGTTGAACTAAACATTTCACCAGCAGGGGGCAGCATGTTAAAATATGTGTTCTTAATGATCCAATTAAAGTTGTATTGACTCACTGCGCCATCTCGTGGTACAAAGTGGTATTACATGAAAGTGCAGCTCAGCTACATTTTAGCTTCACTTCAGATCTCTTCACCATAACGCAAATATTTTGGACAAAGTTGCAGTTTTTTCTTCTCTTGTTTTGATATTTTAAGTTAATTTTTGAAGGTTAAAGGAATTTACCTGTAGTACTCTTAGTTACTCTCTCAGCACTGCACTGATAAAGTAAAACAGTATTTTTAAGAATCTGTTTGTGATTAGAGCTCCAGTACGAACTGATGAGGAAAAGATGTAAAAAAAATAAATAAAAACCCTCATAAATCTGCAAAATGACTAAACATGTGCAACAGTCATGATGAAGAATGATCAAAGTGTAAAAAAAAGATAATTAACCAAAATAACTGCAATATGATTATTATTGTTTTTACTGGTTATTTCTACTGTTGTATTTTCTTTGGTGAAATTTACTGATAGCAGTGCCGACATTTAGAGCATGATGCATGTAAAAAGTGCAGCTGTGATAAAAAACTAAAGCTTCAGCTTTTTACTGAATAGTTTAATTCAGTTATTTACTGGTTGCTGTAAATAATGTCAGGAATGAAAATCATTATCAGAGCCCGAAGTGTTACTGAGGGGTCGATCAGTCAGGACGGAGTCTAAAAAACACAGTGACGAGTAATAAAAGAAAAAAATCATTTTCATGGGATGAATGTTTCTGATTTAAAGTGCAGTATAAACAGAACAGGACTGACTCTAAACCACTTTTATTACAAAACTTAACAATTTTAAATTTAAAAAAAAATCAGCAGCAAACCAGAAACAACGTTCTTGTTGCTCTGGATGAACTCACTTTGCACGGTTTCCACCAGAACTACTTTCTGTCAAACAAACAGAGCCAATAAAAATCAGATGTATCCACAGAGGTCTGCGTTTCAGGGAAAATCTTTACAAACTGCATTTTTTACCTCCCAGCCCTCAGGTTTGTGTCGGACTGTTTGTGTCGGACTGACGGCAGAAATCTCTCACTCAGGTAAGTATGTGCATGGCAGACTGAATAAAGAGAGAAATGCTGACACAGTTGGATGTGCTGCAGCTTCTTACCGCCACAGAGGAGGCCAGGTGAAGCAGAAAGGCCACAGACGTCCTCAGGGCAGCCATCATCAACGCTCTCGTGGACCCTCGTTCTCTGTTTGGTGGCAGCGCCTCCGTCTCTGCTGGCTTTATGCCCGTCAGGACGGCTGGTGTTCAGGCATCGCTGCACGGTCGTGGAGGAGCCTCCATCTGCTGGCAGCAGCGACTCTCTGACCTCAGTTTGACTCCCTGCAGCACCGGCCTCTGTTTGTGCTCGACAAAGTTAATGCTGTGGCTGAAAAAGTCAAAAAACACACAAATACATGCTCAAATAAAAAATATACAGTATACACATTTATTTTTCTGTAATTCTGTTTTGTTTTAATAAATGAGCTGTGCATCTGTCACTGTAAAGAATGTTATTATCAGAATTGATATGTATGTATTTATTAAGAAGAGTAATTCAGCAGGAAACAAACAAATGAATTATCTGCATGAGTACACAGATATCATAATCATCATAGCATATGTATGTATTATTGTATGTTCTCCCCTCAGACGAGTGGACCCATCTCAATGAAACTACATAAATTTTAAGTATCCAGCTCTTCTTTTTCAGCAGCCACATTCAATGTTTTTATTATTGATAGAGGAGCTTACAGTGATTATTGGTGCTCCATACTGTACGACATAACATCGATGCCCTTCGAAAAAAAAGACTCTGCTTTGTGAAGTGGCGGCGAAAAATGCGACTCCGGTGGGACTCGAACCCACAACCTTTGAATCACCTCTCAAGTGCTTGACTAGAAGTCCAATGCGCTATCCATTGCGCCACGGAGCCACCTGTTGCACACGCTGCCAGAATTCAGTTTAAAGGTCAAAATACCCTCTGTAAAACGTAATTAACTGGTTAACATGTCGACAGCGTCCTCCGCGTACACTAACCATGATAAACACCGTGAGCGCAGCGCTGCGGTCAGCCGCCGGGCGGAAACGCTCTCCTTCCGGCCGTTTCCTCGTCGCTCTATGGGACCGTCCGCTTCCACACGGAGGCCCACGCTGGCCGAGGTGTTCGCACCTTCTGCTGGAAAACCTGCAGCTCGCTCTTCCTCCATGCACGCACCTCAAAGACACCTGTGCTGCGTCACTGAGCAGCTTTGCTTCAGGAGAGCGCCTCGCGCCCTGCGTGCCTTCAAGATAAAAGCATGAATGAGCGATTTACTAAATCAGAAACCCCAAATCTTCCTGCTATGATGGATTCAAACTAAAAGCTGCATCTTATCACTGCAGAGGCTGAACACCAGCACATCTACCTCAGCATAATTACGATCTTGTTACTGTAACCCGCCTCTGTATGTCTGGTTAAAAAAGGAGTTTTAAAATGAGAGAGGTAAGCTCGCCATCTCCTGGACATCCATCCGAGAACCAGAAATAGATAACTAGATTCAGAATGAGCTCAGTCTTCAAACATCGGAAGTGTTTTATTGTGAAATTCTGAAAAACCGGAAGTGATATTTGTGTTACGGAAAGGGTGAAGCAGACGTACGTATGTGTGTCTGTGGGCTAACGGAATCTGCGGGCGCAAAATCAAAAATATCTGTTCCGTGTCATAAAGACCGAGTTAAACTGTGACAGTATTACTGTTGTTATTTATCCCTGTAGCTTTGTGTTATTGTTTTATCAAGCAAACAGGAGCGGAGACGGAGGTCAAATGTTAAAAACGTCCCCGTCTTGACTTGTTTGTATAGAGCCCGCGAATACACAGCAGCAGAGCCCGGATAGCTCAGTCGGTAGAGCATCAGACTTTTAATCTGAGGGTCCAGGGTTCAAGTCCCTGTTCGGGCGAACGTTTTTCTTTTTTTGTTGTGCCATAGCTTTTGTGTTTTCATAAGTAATTATATCGCACCTTAAAACCAAAGCAGAGGTCTAACAGCCACATGATTACATTCATGATTTATAAGTTACTATATAACTGTACAGGAGGTATAACCTTTTTCTCATGGAAGATCAGATGTTCTGGTTTTATTCACTGAGCAGCAGAGGTGGGAAGTAACGAAGTACTAATACTTCGTTACTGTACTTAAGTAGATTTTTTAGGTATCTGTACTTTACTTGAGTATTTATTTTTCTGAGTACTTTTTACTTTTACTCCCTACATTTTTACACAAGTATCTGTACTTTCTACTTCTTACATTTTCAAAACAGACTCGTTACTTTTTAACACGTCAGGGAGAAGTTTGCGTTTCCGGTCAGTGCGCCGTCAGTCATCAAGCGATCTGAGCCTAAACGGCGGAATATTAACATATAAGAGACAATCGTACTGGCGTATCCTCCATCACCGGGGCTTATCGGGTACAAAGGGATTAAATACACAAACCCATATAATTAATGTCTCATTTATAGCGCTATAATCAGGGGTTACAGCGGGCCGGACCGAATCCGTAAGTTATGCTCGCGGGACATAAACAGCTTAGCTAGCGGTACTGAAGAGGAGCGAGCATGAAGGGAGTAACATGTGGCAGGTAAATGCAACGTTTCTAAATGCTCAACAAATATCAGCAAACACACAAAGTGTGTGCAGTTTGTCACACAGTGTGTCTGCTAGCTAAAAGAAGAGCTGCTGTATTTCAGGGAGAGCAAAGAGAGAGAAGTTCACTCAGAGATGGAGAAAGAGGAGAGGAAGAAGAGAGGCTAGAGTTAAAGGTAAGGACTGGAAAATAAACTGAAGTATGCTGACTTTGTGTTATTCAAAGATTGTATGAAAATACTACAGTTTAGTACGTAATAAACAGGTTATCTTGTACTGTATTTACAGTAAAGCTCTGTGTTGGTGCACTTTGTGTTCATGGTCAGAGTTACAGGTTACATCAGTGCAGCAGAGATGAGTTTGAATCAAAGCTGCTGATGCTGAGATTCATTCACTGAATCCAACATTTCTGTAGCCTGTATGCTGTCAGTGTAGGGGATGGAGATCAGCTCAGATAGCTGTGAAATACTGGGTTATATCTTTGTGAGTTTACTTCATCCACACAGAGCAGTAAACCTCAGAGCAGCAGCAGCAGCAGGTCAGCTGATCACAGCCTGCACACCAACATCATTTACTGCAGCTCACAATAGAAAGCTGTGATTCTTCTCCCCATGCAGAGCCACTACAGCTGATCTTAGGGTTCCTCCAGCTTCTGAATCCCACTGTAACCCCTGAGTATCCTCATGTTGGTGTTTAGGTGGAGGCACAGTCACCCTCTACTATGGAGGACACAGAGAATAGAGCTGTGCCTAAATTCCCTTTCACAGTTTGTGATTCAAGCTGAGTCCATTCATTAGAATTCAAATTTAGATTGGAATAATGTTTGTGTTCTCATGTATTATTTTATATTATTACAATAATATATAATAAGGTTCAGTTAGCTTTACACAAAAATAGCAGGTAGAAACGTCCTCCAAAGAGCTACTTTTACTTTCTTACTTTGAGTACATTTCAGAGCCTGTACTTTTTTACTTTTACTTAAGTAAAGAAGTTGAACCAGTACTTCGACTTTTACCAAAGTATTTTTTAACACAAGTACTTGTACTTCTACTTAAGTACAGAATGTCAGTACTTTTGCCACCTCTGCTGAGCAGTGACTGAAACACTTCACAGTAAGGTTTAATTTGTTTTTCAGATGGAGAGCTTCTCCCTGTTTAATAATCTACATGGAATTTTAATAAAACGTATGTGAGAAGTAGTTAAATGCAGAATCATAACTTCTGAAGAAGGTTGATGATCACCATTCACTCCCATCCAGCTCATCATTCTTCCCATATGTGAACATGGGAATCTTTGCCATCATTACCCGCCAGGAACGGCTGTCAAACCTCCAATCTCATCTTCCAATCAGAGGAGCATTTTCTATTGTGAGATTGGACAGCTGCCAATCACGACACAGTTTACAATGGATTTCGGCCAATCACGATGCTCCCCTCCAAGCTAAGTATGATGTACGCCTTTAGCTGCGCCTTTTTCGGACTTTTTTCCAAGTTAACAGAGCTGTAGGACTTCTTTTTTCATCAAAATATCTTCTAAAAAGTAAGGCAACCACTTATGGATATATCTTAATACACGCACTGTTGTTATGGATCCTTCCCCAGCTTGCCATCATGAAGCAGCACCAGGGTTAGAGAATAGTGCAGGTTCTAAGCAGAAGGATTGTTCAGATTGTGAAGACCCTGGTATGATCCTGATATGATCCTGGTATGACCTTGGTATGATCCTGGTATGATCCTGGTATGATCCTGGTATGACCTTGGTATGATCCTGGTATGATCCTGGTATGACCTTGGTATGATCCTGGTATGATCCTGGTATGATCCTGGTATGACCTTGGTATGATCCTGGTATGATCCTGGTATGACCTTGGTATGACCTTGGTATGATCCTGGTATGATCTTGGTATGATCCTGGTATGACCTTGGTATGATCCTGGTATGATCCTGGTATGAACTTGGTATGACCTTGGTATGATCCTGGTATGATCCTGGTATGACCTTGGTATGATCCTGGTATGATCCTGGTATGACCTTGGTATGACCTTGGTATGATCCTGGTATGATCCTGGTATGATCCTGGTATGACCTTGGTATGATCCTGGTATGATCCTGGTATGCTGAGTTCTAGTAATGACTGGACCTGTCCAGTGTGTGCCCTGCCTCTCACCCCACAACATGATGATAAATATTTTATTCCAAAACAGCTGCCAAAGCATGAGCCACAGGTAATTACAACAGAACAAAATGGCTAAATAACTAAAGAAGGAACTGAATGAAATAGAAACAACCTTCTTAAACATCACATCTTAAACTTTTTTGAGAAAGCCTTTCCTGACTCTGAGTTTTGTTCAGTCTGTTTTATTCTGTTGCTCGTGTGAAGCACTTTGTAATATGGATTTTTGAAAAGTATTATATATATAGTTCTTCATTAGTATTATTTTGTGAAGTGATCAAAGCCACGACTTGATTTAAATATTAAATATGTGATTTTAAAAAGGAAACGAGTCTCCGGGATTCACTCATCTGTTGCAGCATTAACATAATAGAAGGAGACCAGACCCTCCTCATAATCCACTAACACCTCAGGCCCAGAATGAAGACAGCGGGGAGCTGCAGGGCCAGGCTAAGCTTCCTGCTCATTTCCATTTCTCAGCCATACAATCCAGAAACCATCCTCAGAAATAAGTGTTCTATTATTTTCTTCCTGTTGATCAACTCTCTGGCCACTCCTAAAGTCCAGTCACTCTTTTCTTTAACCCAAACCTCAAAGTAAAATCTACCTGAAGAGAAACTCTGAGTTTCTAAAACGCACAAGTGGTCCGGAAGATTCTTCTTCTGGTCACTATGATCCTCTTGTTTTCAGACACTGGTGCCAAAGGTCCAGATATCATCCAGTACTGAAACATTTTTACACTTTCACATTAGAACTCTGTTAATTCTAATGCAGAGATTCAGGGTGCAGATTCTGCTGGACCTCAGTGTTCCTCTCTCAGCATTTAATCATTAGTTATCATTAATCTCTGGCTCCCCTCCACAGCGTGTCTGTTGTCCCGTCTCCCTCCCCTCAGCCCCAGCTGGTCGCAGCAGATGCCTGCCCTTCCCTGAGCCTGGATCTGCTGGAGTTTTCTTCCTGTTAAATTAATAAATAAAATAAAATTGAAACATTTACTGTAGTTACTGTAGCATCAATGTTTAAATCACACTGATCTGTATGAAGCTTTAGATGCAGAACACACTGATCAATGATGGAGCATTGGTCGTGTTGTAAAAGGTCACTGATGGAAAAATGTCTGGATCCTGGAGATGATGGGAATGTTTGAGTGAAGACTTGAAAACTGAACTAAATGGATTTAAAGTGATTTAAATGATGTCCGCGTTTTGAAAGTTGTGGTGTCTAAAATTCAGAGTATGAATCTCCACATATTTTCAGAGTCCACCTGCACAGCAGGAGAGTCCAAACGGATCAGGATCAGGGATTCAGACCGGATAAGGTCCAGATCCAGTTCAGGCTCCAGTCATTTCCCAACCCATCCAGTCCTGATCCGTTCATAATGGATTCATTTTCCCAACACGACCTGCATTCTTTAGTTAAAGTGTCTCATCCTCCCAAACTGTACTGGAATATTTAAAACCTATAAAGCTGAGATATTTCTGATAACATGAAACTATGACTGACCTCTGACCTTTAACAGTAACTCAGAGAAACATCTCTGCTGTGGCTGTCAGAGAGCCGTCATCAGTGAAGCTGATCTTAGATCAGATTAGAAACGGTTAAACTGGAAACATTAAAGCAGTTTTACAGTGAATGTTGGACAAAAACAAACTGAACTTTGAAGGAATCAAAGCTCAAATCCAGCTGCATCCTGATGTTCTCACCACATGAAGCTGCTTCTGGTTTGGAGCTGCTCGGAGAGCTAGCTTTGCGGCCTCTGTACACAACCTACTTAAGTGGCCGACCATTTATGCTTGTGTAGGTGTGTGTTAATAGTGTGTGTGTGTTAATTACCTTGCAGTCGCGTGCTGGTGTTTTATATATGCGGTGCCGGCTGGGACTTTTTTGGTCCTCGGTCTTTGTGTTCAGTTTTTTAGCTGCAAACATATTTGTCCCTGTTTTTCCACTTCCTTCATTTCCTCACATCCATTCCGATAGTTCCAGCGTCTCCCTCCAGGAATTTGCTGACATTTGTGAGTCCTTATTCTCTCACTGAAAAATTCAAACACTGCAGCAAAAAGTAGCCAGAAACGCACAAGGACTGAACAGGTTAATCACAACATTGTGGGCTGTGTGGACCCGACACTTAGTTCGATTTCTCCGGAGGCGCTCATCAGGTTACGCTGAAGGATCAGTGCGGTTTCTCGGCAGACCGCTGCCATTGCTTTGCGGAGCACGCACACAGTTGCCCGATGGCGCTCCCAGCTTAAACTGTTAGAGCAGAAAAAAATGATTTCATACCAGTTTGGTATAGCCAAACTGGTATGCAATTGGTCAGTGGGTTTCCTTGGACGCTTCACTACTACCGTGAGGACTGTAAAAGCTGCACAGGTTAACCAGAAAGCGCTCAACAAGATTTTAATTAAGTGGTTATTTCTGTTTTGGTATTAGGTTCGGGTCCGCTTGAGACATCATTTCGGTCCGGATCCGGACCGAGGTCCGCCTATTGGTGATGGCTGGTCTACAGTATTAACCCCTGCTAATTTACATGAACAGAGTGACCTGAAATGTCAAGTGAAAGCAGCCTGAATGATGGTTTCAGCCTGCAGCCGTCACCAGTATTTGACACAAACACAGATTAACTCTGTTTGTGTCTCTGCCTTTGGCTTCCCTTATTCTAAGAACTGCACCTTCATTTACCCTGACAAACACTTCCTGCAGGGGTTTGTCAGCATCTCCTTTTCTAGGTTCACATTTGTCCACATCTGGAACAAAATGAGATTTAAATGTAAGAAATCCTTTTTTTTTCCCCACTGAATTCTGACGTAAGTGCAGCTCACAATAAGACGTTTTCACAACCAGAGGCTGCACTCTCTGCTGTGCAGAGGAGAGACAGGCGTCGGTTCTCTGGATGTTTGATCTGTTTTCTAATAATTCACTGGAGAAAACTTGAAAGAGTGCATTTTGGGAAAACCTTCAAGGCTCACGTCCCCATGTGGGATAGGTGGCTGCAGGTCTCCGTTTCACTTACTTTTTTAAAACCAGGCTCATCTTCTTGCTGTGTTTCCTTCTGTGAGTTCTCCTCTAATAAGCAGCTATTTTACAGAAGTCAATATGAAACAGTTGGTGCCCTGGTTAACTTTAAATATTAGTGCAACCACCACACTGGTACAGGGAAGCTGCATTTCCTGTGTGCAGGAGGTCTTTCCACCATTAAAATCATCACAATTTGCTGAATTTTCAACTGATTTTCAAGCTGTTTGGTTTGTTACAAATGCCAGAAGTATGATTTATGATACAGCATATGTGGTGAAACTCAATATGCAGATTTTCATACCAGAGTACTTCTTCTGTAGATGTAATGATGTATTAGTAATTTAATAGGGCAGTGGTTAGCACTGTTGCCTCACAGCAAGGAGGTCCTGGGTTTGAATCCATCGGGTCTTTCTGTGTGGAGTTTGCATGCTCCCCCCGTGTCAGCGTGGGTTCTCTGGCTTTCGTCCCACTTCTCCCTGTTTAATAATCTACATGGAATTTTAATAAAACGTATGTGAGAAGTAGTTAAATGCAGAATCATAACTTCTGAAGAAGGTTGATGATCACCATTCACTCCCATCCAGCTCATCATTCTTCCCATATGTGAACATGGGAATCTTTGCCATCATTACCCGCCAGGAACGGCTGTCAAACCTCCAATCTCATCTTCCAATCAGAGGAGCATTTTCTATTGTGAGATTGGACAGCTGCCAATCACGACACAGTTTACAATGGATTTCGGCCAATCACGATGCTCCCCTCCAAGCTAAGTATGATGTACGCCTTTAGCTGCGCCTTTTTCGGACTTTTTTCCAAGTTAACAGAGCTGTAGGACTTCTTTTTTCATCAAAATATCTTCTAAAAAGTAAGGCAACCACTTATGGATATATCTTAATACACGCACTGTTGTTATGGATCCTTCCCCAGCTTGCCATCATGAAGCAGCACCAGGGTTAGAGAATAGTGCAGGTTCTAAGCAGAAGGATTGTTCAGATTGTGAAGACCCTGGTATGATCCTGATATGATCCTGGTATGACCTTGGTATGATCCTGGTATGATCCTGGTATGATCCTGGTATGACCTTGGTATGATCCTGGTATGATCCTGGTATGACCTTGGTATGATCCTGGTATGATCCTGGTATGATCCTGGTATGACCTTGGTATGATCCTGGTATGATCCTGGTATGACCTTGGTATGACCTTGGTATGATCCTGGTATGATCTTGGTATGATCCTGGTATGACCTTGGTATGATCCTGGTATGATCCTGGTATGACCTTGGTATGACCTTGGTATGATCCTGGTATGATCCTGGTATGACCTTGGTATGATCCTGGTATGATCCTGGTATGACCTTGGTATGACCTTGGTATGATCCTGGTATGATCCTGGTATGATCCTGGTATGACCTTGGTATGATCCTGGTATGATCCTGGTATGCTGAGTTCTAGTAATGACTGGACCTGTCCAGTGTGTGCCCTGCCTCTCACCCCACAACATGATGATAAATATTTTATTCCAAAACAGCTGCCAAAGCATGAGCCACAGGTAATTACAACAGAACAAAATGGCTAAATAACTAAAGAAGGAACTGAATGAAATAGAAACAACCTTCTTAAACATCACATCTTAAACTTTTTTGAGAAAGCCTTTCCTGACTCTGAGTTTTGTTCAGTCTGTTTTATTCTGTTGCTCGTGTGAAGCACTTTGTAATATGGATTTTTGAAAAGTATTATATATATAGTTCTTCATTAGTATTATTTTGTGAAGTGATCAAAGCCACGACTTGATTTAAATATTAAATATGTGATTTTAAAAAGGAAACGAGTCTCCGGGATTCACTCATCTGTTGCAGCATTAACATAATAGAAGGAGACCAGACCCTCCTCATAATCCACTAACACCTCAGGCCCAGAATGAAGACAGCGGGGAGCTGCAGGGCCAGGCTAAGCTTCCTGCTCATTTCCATTTCTCAGCCATACAATCCAGAAACCATCCTCAGAAATAAGTGTTCTATTATTTTCTTCCTGTTGATCAACTCTCTGGCCACTCCTAAAGTCCAGTCACTCTTTTCTTTAACCCAAACCTCAAAGTAAAATCTACCTGAAGAGAAACTCTGAGTTTCTAAAACGCACAAGTGGTCCGGAAGATTCTTCTTCTGGTCACTATGATCCTCTTGTTTTCAGACACTGGTGCCAAAGGTCCAGATATCATCCAGTACTGAAACATTTTTACACTTTCACATTAGAACTCTGTTAATTCTAATGCAGAGATTCAGGGTGCAGATTCTGCTGGACCTCAGTGTTCCTCTCTCAGCATTTAATCATTAGTTATCATTAATCTCTGGCTCCCCTCCACAGCGTGTCTGTTGTCCCGTCTCCCTCCCCTCAGCCCCAGCTGGTCGCAGCAGATGCCTGCCCTTCCCTGAGCCTGGATCTGCTGGAGTTTTCTTCCTGTTAAATTAATAAATAAAATAAAATTGAAACATTTACTGTAGTTACTGTAGCATCAATGTTTAAATCACACTGATCTGTATGAAGCTTTAGATGCAGAACACACTGATCAATGATGGAGCATTGGTCGTGTTGTAAAAGGTCACTGATGGAAAAATGTCTGGATCCTGGAGATGATGGGAATGTTTGAGTGAAGACTTGAAAACTGAACTAAATGGATTTAAAGTGATTTAAATGATGTCCGCGTTTTGAAAGTTGTGGTGTCTAAAATTCAGAGTATGAATCTCCACATATTTTCAGAGTCCACCTGCACAGCAGGAGAGTCCAAACGGATCAGGATCAGGGATTCAGACCGGATAAGGTCCAGATCCAGTTCAGGCTCCAGTCATTTCCCAACCCATCCAGTCCTGATCCGTTCATAATGGATTCATTTTCCCAACACGACCTGCATTCTTTAGTTAAAGTGTCTCATCCTCCCAAACTGTACTGGAATATTTAAAACCTATAAAGCTGAGATATTTCTGATAACATGAAACTATGACTGACCTCTGACCTTTAACAGTAACTCAGAGAAACATCTCTGCTGTGGCTGTCAGAGAGCCGTCATCAGTGAAGCTGATCTTAGATCAGATTAGAAACGGTTAAACTGGAAACATTAAAGCAGTTTTACAGTGAATGTTGGACAAAAACAAACTGAACTTTGAAGGAATCAAAGCTCAAATCCAGCTGCATCCTGATGTTCTCACCACATGAAGCTGCTTCTGGTTTGGAGCTGCTCGGAGAGCTAGCTTTGCGGCCTCTGTACACAACCTACTTAAGTGGCCGACCATTTATGCTTGTGTAGGTGTGTGTTAATAGTGTGTGTGTGTTAATTACCTTGCAGTCGCGTGCTGGTGTTTTATATATGCGGTGCCGGCTGGGACTTTTTTGGTCCTCGGTCTTTGTGTTCAGTTTTTTAGCTGCAAACATATTTGTCCCTGTTTTTCCACTTCCTTCATTTCCTCACATCCATTCCGATAGTTCCAGCGTCTCCCTCCAGGAATTTGCTGACATTTGTGAGTCCTTATTCTCTCACTGAAAAATTCAAACACTGCAGCAAAAAGTAGCCAGAAACGCACAAGGACTGAACAGGTTAATCACAACATTGTGGGCTGTGTGGACCCGACACTTAGTTCGATTTCTCCGGAGGCGCTCATCAGGTTACGCTGAAGGATCAGTGCGGTTTCTCGGCAGACCGCTGCCATTGCTTTGCGGAGCACGCACACAGTTGCCCGATGGCGCTCCCAGCTTAAACTGTTAGAGCAGAAAAAAATGATTTCATACCAGTTTGGTATAGCCAAACTGGTATGCAATTGGTCAGTGGGTTTCCTTGGACGCTTCACTACTACCGTGAGGACTGTAAAAGCTGCACAGGTTAACCAGAAAGCGCTCAACAAGATTTTAATTACGTGGTTTTTTCTGTTTTGGTATTAGGTTCGGGTCCGCTTGAGACATCATTTCGGTCCGGAGCCGGACCGAGGTCCGCCTATTGGTGATGGCTGGTCTACAGTATTAACCCCTGCTAATTTACATGAACAGAGTGACCTGAAATGTCAAGTGAAAGCAGCCTGAATGATGGTTTCAGCCTGCAGCCGTCACCAGTATTTGACACAAACACAGATTAACTCTGTTTGTGTCTCTGCCTTTGGCTTCCCTTATTCTAAGAACTGCACCTTCATTTACCCTGACAAACACTTCCTGCAGGGGTTTGTCAGCATCTCCTTTTCTAGGTTCACATTTGTCCACATCTGGAACAAAATGAGATTTAAATGTAAGAAATCCTTTTTTTTTCCCCACTGAATTCTGACGTAAGTGCAGCTCACAATAAGACGTTTTCACAACCAGAGGCTGCACTCTCTGCTGTGCAGAGGAGAGACAGGCGTCGGTTCTCTGGATGTTTGATCTGTTTTCTAATAATTCACTGGAGAAAACTTGAAAGAGTGCATTTTGGGAAAACCTTCAAGGCTCACGTCCCCATGTGGGATAGGTGGCTGCAGGTCTCCGTTTCACTTACTTTTTTAAAACCAGGCTCATCTTCTTGCTGTGTTTCCTTCTGTGAGTTCTCCTCTAATAAGCAGCTATTTTACAGAAGTCAATATGAAACAGTTGGTGCCCTGGTTAACTTTAAATATTAGTGCAACCACCACACTGGTACAGGGAAGCTGCATTTCCTGTGTGCAGGAGGTCTTTCCACCATTAAAATCATCACAATTTGCTGAATTTTCAACTGATTTTCAAGCTGTTTGGTTTGTTACAAATGCCAGAAGTATGATTTATGATACAGCATATGTGGTGAAACTCAATATGCAGATTTTCATACCAGAGTACTTCTTCTGTAGATGTAATGATGTATTAGTAATTTAATAGGGCAGTGGTTAGCACTGTTGCCTCACAGCAAGGAGGTCCTGGGTTTGAATCCATCGGGTCTTTCTGTGTGGAGTTTGCATGCTCCCCCCGTGTCAGCGTGGGTTCTCTGGCTTTCGTCCCACTTCTCCCTGTTTAATAATCTACATGGAATTTTAATAAAACGTATGTGAGAAGTAGTTAAATGCAGAATCATAACTTCTGAAGAAGGTTGATGATCACCATTCACTCCCATCCAGCTCATCATTCTTCCCATATGTGAACATGGGAATCTTTGCCATCATTACCCGCCAGGAACGGCTGTCAAACCTCC
Organism: Archocentrus centrarchus; assembly: GCF_007364275.1. NCBI lineage: Eukaryota > Metazoa > Chordata > Actinopteri > Cichliformes > Cichlidae > Archocentrus > Archocentrus centrarchus. Next base: position 1,115,116 of record NC_044346.1, read on the forward strand.
AATCTCATCTTCCAATCAGAGGAGCATTTTCTATTGTGAGATTGGACAGCTGCCAATCACGACACAGTTTACAATGGATTTCGGCCAATCACGATGCTCCCCTCCAAGCTAAGTATGATGTACGCCTTTAGCTGCGCCTTTTTCGGACTTTTTTCCAAGTTAACAGAGCTGTAGGACTTCTTTTTTCATCAAAATATCTTCTAAAAAGTAAGGCAACCACTTATGGATATATCTTAATACACGCACTGTTGTTATGGATCCTTCCCCAGCTTGCCATCATGAAGAAGCACCAGGGTTAGAGAATAGTGCAGGTTCTAAGCAGAAGGATTGTTCAGATTGTGAAGACCCTGGTATGATCCTGATATGATCCTGGTATGACCTTGGTATGATCCTGGTATGATCCTGGTATGATCCTGGTATGACCTTGGTATGATCCTGGTATGATCCTGGTATGACCTTGGTATGATCCTGGTATGATCCTGGTATGATCCTGGTATGACCTTGGTATGATCCTGGTATGATCCTGGTATGACCTTGGTATGACCTTGGTATGATCCTGGTATGATCTTGGTATGATCCTGGTATGACCTTGGTATGATCCTGGTATGATCCTGGTATGACCTTGGTATGACCTTGGTATGATCCTGGTATGATCCTGGTATGACCTTGGTATGATCCTGGTATGATCCTGGTATGACCTTGGTATGACCTTGGTATGATCCTGGTATGATCCTGGTATGATCCTGGTATGAGCTTGGTATGATCCTGGTATGATCCTGGTATGCTGAGTTCTAGTAATGACTGGACCTGTCCAGTGTGTGCCCTGCCTCTCACCCCACAACATGATGATAAATATTTTATTCCAAAACAGCTGCCAAAGCATGAGCCACAGTTAATTACAACAGAACAAAATGGCTAAATAACTAAAGAAGGAACTGAATGAAATAGAAACAACCTTCTTAAACATCACATCTTAAACTTTTTTGAGAAAGCCTTTCCTGACTCTGAGTTTTGTTCAGTCTGTTTTATTCTGTTGCTCGTGTGAAGCACTTTGTAATATGGATTTTTGAAAAGTATTATATATATAGTTCTTCATTAGTATTATTTTGTGAAGTGATCAAAGCCACGACTTGATTTAAATATTAAATATGTGATTTTAAAAAGGAAACGAGTCTCCGGGATTCACTCATCTGTTGCAGCATTAACATAATAGAAGGAGACCAGACCCTCCTCATAATCCACTAACACCTCAGGCCCAGAATGAAGACAGCGGGGAGCTGCAGGGCCAGGCTAAGCTTCCTGCTCATTTCCATTTCTCAGCCATACAATCCAGAAACCATCCTCAGAAATAAGTGTTCTATTATTTTCTTCCTGTTGATCAACTCTCTGGCCACTCCTAAAGTCCAGTCACTCTTTTCTTTAACCCAAACCTCAAAGTAAAATCTACCTGAAGAGAAACTCTGAGTTTCTAAAACGCACAAGTGGTCCGGAAGATTCTTCTTCTGGTCACTATGATCCTCTTGTTTTCAGACACTGGTGCCAAAGGTCCAGATATCATCCAGTACTGAAACATTTTTACACTTTCACATTAGAACTCTGTTAATTCTAATGCAGAGATTCAGGGTGCAGATTCTGCTGGACCTCAGTGTTCCTCTCTCAGCATTTAATCATTAGTTATCATTAATCTCTGGCTCCCCTCCCCAGCGTGTCTGTTGTCCCGTCTCCCTCCCCTCAGCCCCAGCTGGTCGCAGCAGATGCCTGCCCTTCCCTGAGCCTGGATCTGCTGGAGTTTTCTTCCTGTTAAATTAATAAATAAAATAAAATTGAAACATTTACTGTAGTTACTGTAGCATCAATGTTTAAATCACACTGATCTGTATGAAGCTTTAGATGCAGAACACACTGATCAATGATGGAGCATTGGTCGTGTTGTAAAAGGTCACTGATGGAAAAATGTCTGGATCCTGGAGATGATGGGAATGTTTGAGTGAAGACTTGAAAACTGAACTAAATGGATTTAAAGTGATTTAAATGATGTCCGCGTTTTGAAAGTTGTGGTGTCTAAAATTCAGAGTATGAATCTCCACATATTTTCAGAGTCCACCTGCACAGCAGGAGAGTCCAAACGGATCAGGATCAGGGATTCAGACCGGATAAGGTCCAGATCCAGTTCAGGCTCCAGTCATTTCCCAACCCATCCAGTCCTGATCCGTTCATAATGGATTCATTTTCCCAACACGACCTGCATTCTTTAGTTAAAGTGTCTCATCCTCCCAAACTGTACTGGAATATTTAAAACCTATAAAGCTGAGATATTTCTGATAACATGAAACTATGACTGACCTCTGACCTTTAACAGTAACTCAGAGAAACATCTCTGCTGTGGCTGTCAGAGAGCCGTCATCAGTGAAGCTGATCTTAGATCAGATTAGAAACGGTTAAACTGGAAACATTAAAGCAGTTTTACAGTGAATGTTGGACAAAAACAAACTGAACTTTGAAGGAATCAAAGCTCAAATCCAGCTGCATCCTGATGTTCTCACCACATGAAGCTGCTTCTGGTTTGGAGCTGCTCGGAGAGCTAGCTTTGCGGCCTCTGTACACAACCTACTTAAGTGGCCGACCATTTATGCTTGTGTAGGTGTGTGTTAATAGTGTGTGTGTGTTAATTACCTTGCAGTCGCGTGCTGGTGTTTTATATATGCGGTGCCGGCTGGGACTTTTTTGGTCCTCGGTCTTTGTGTTCAGTTTTTTAGCTGCAAACATATTTGTCCCTGTTTTTCCACTTCCTTCATTTCCTCACATCCATTCCGATAGTTCCAGCGTCTCCCTCCAGGAATTTGCTGACATTTGTGAGTCCTTATTCTCTCACTGAAAAATTCAAACACTGCAGCAAAAAGTAGCCAGAAACGCACAAGGACTGAACAGGTTAATCACAACATTGTGGGCTGTGTGGACCCGACACTTAGTTCGATTTCTCCGGAGGCGCTCATCAGGTTACGCTGAAGGATCAGTGCGGTTTCTCGGCAGACCGCTGCCATTGCTTTGCGGAGCACGCACACAGTTGCCCGATGGCGCTCCCAGCTTAAACTGTTAGAGCAGAAAAAAATGATTTCATACCAGTTTGGTATAGCCAAACTGGTATGCAATTGGTCAGTGGGTTTCCTTGGACGCTTCACTACTACCGTGAGGACTGTAAAAGCTGCACAGGTTAACCAGAAAGCGCTCAACAAGATTTTAATTAAGTGGTTATTTCTGTTTTGGTATTAGGTTCGGGTCCGCTTGAGACATCATTTCGGTCCGGATCCGGACCGAGGTCCGCCTATTGGTGATGGCTGGTCTACAGTATTAACCCCTGCTAATTTACATGAACAGAGTGACCTGAAATGTCAAGTGAAAGCAGCCTGAATGATGGTTTCAGCCTGCAGCCGTCACCAGTATTTGACACAAACACAGATTAACTCTGTTTGTGTCTCTGCCTTTGGCTTCCCTTATTCTAAGAACTGCACCTTCATTTACCCTGACAAACACTTCCTGCAGGGGTTTGTCAGCATCTCCTTTTCTAGGTTCACATTTGTCCACATCTGGAACAAAATGAGATTTAAATGTAAGAAATCCTTTTTTTTTCCCCACTGAATTCTGACGTAAGTGCAGCTCACAATAAGACGTTTTCACAACCAGAGGCTGCACTCTCTGCTGTGCAGAGGAGAGACAGGCGTCGGTTCTCTGGATGTTTGATCTGTTTTCTAATAATTCACTGGAGAAAACTTGAAAGAGTGCATTTTGGGAAAACCTTCAAGGCTCACGTCCCCATGTGGGATAGGTGGCTGCAGGTCTCCGTTTCACTTACTTTTTTAAAACCAGGCTCATCTTCTTGCTGTGTTTCCTTCTGTGAGTTCTCCTCTAATAAGCAGCTATTTTACAGAAGTCAATATGAAACAGTTGGTGCCCTGGTTAACTTTAAATATTAGTGCAACCACCACACTGGTACAGGGAAGCTGCATTTCCTGTGTGCAGGAGGTCTTTCCACCATTAAAATCATCACAATTTGCTGAATTTTCAACTGATTTTCAAGCTGTTTGGTTTGTTACAAATGCCAGAAGTATGATTTATGATACAGCATATGTGGTGAAACTCAATATGCAGATTTTCATACCAGAGTACTTCTTCTGTAGATGTAATGATGTATTAGTAATTTAATAGGGCAGTGGTTAGCACTGTTGCCTCACAGCAAGGAGGTCCTGGGTTTGAATCCATCGGGTCTTTCTGTGTGGAGTTTGCATGCTCCCCCCGTGTCAGCGTGGGTTCTCTGGCTTTCGTCCCACAGTCCACAGATATGCAGTTAGTGGGGTTTGGTTACCTGCTGATCTTAAATCGTCTGTAGGTGTGAAGAGTTGCGTCTCTCCATTTGCCCTGCAGCCCATCCGGGGAGCACCCTGCCTCACACCCTACGGCTGTCATGTTTTGGACTGTTTAATGTTTGTGAGTAGTCACTGCTCCTCTGTGTCAAAAAGAGGCGTCTGATCAGGAAAAGTCCAGTTCCTACTGTAATTACAGTAACTAAAATTGAATTTAACTTGTTAATTTTTCTGTGAGGGGGAGGGAAAGGTGTATGTTAAAGAGCATAATGAAGGATGTGTTGAACAGTAAGTGGCAAATGTGTTTCCAGGATTACTTAAACGGGGGAAAAGAAGCAGTCAGGTTTAAGAGAATTGTTCCCTTTTTATTTCCCACAGTTCTCATACTCAACAGTAACATCTTTATGTACATAAAATCCCATGATTATATAAAGCATTGCTACAGTTTCATGTTATATATAATGACCGCTTCATGCAGCCACAGAATGATTGGCTGCTTTTCCCCTGGAAGCTCTTCTGATGTTCTGAAACATCATCCAGGTGAGCTCAGGTGGAGATCTGCTGAAAGCAGCACCGCTTTGCTGGGATCACAGACTAAAATAAAGATGGCCGACACGTGACCATCAAATGGAAATGAACCCATTTCACCTGCATTTATTCATCACTCTTAAACAGCTGAGTGTCATCCATCTTTATTTGCAGTCTGAGGCTCAGACAGGAAGCCGCAGCAGCTGCAGCAGCGTGTCATCACTCCGCCCACAGCATGAGACTGCAGGGATTTCCCCGAAGCTTCGAGTAACAGCAGAAAAATATCCTGTTTGTGTGCGTCTGTGCTGCTGAGGCTCAGCGGGTCACGTGGGAGTTTCAGATTCAGAATCAAACGTGCGGTGCACAGAAAGACAAACCCAACCAACCCCAAACCAAACAAGCCCGTTAAAATCAAAAACTGACGTCAGTGTTTGTCAGTGACTCGTCCATCCTTCATCTTTATCATCAGAACAGTAACAGCTGGGACGCGTTCGCCCTCAGGAGAAGAAAAGCTGCTCGCAGACGCGCCGTGTTTCTTCCGGACTGGACACTTCGTGGCCGACGGTCCGAGGGTCGCAGAAGATCTCGTAGTCATTTCCTCCCTAATGTGAAGAGAAAGACACAGAAAGATGAGCAAGGCTGCACCTGCACCGTTACCTGTGTCTGAGGTTTGACTGAATTTGGTGCAAAGATTCACCTCCTCTGAACTCTGAAATCCCAAAAGGACAAAAATGCACCAAATTTCCAGCAGTGTAAACAAAACACTCACATCTTTGTGTCTTTTTCAAGTATCTAAATCTCAGTGTGCCGTTTGAGGCTGAGGGTTTGCTGCCTTCAGTCAGCTGGTGACTGCTTACCAGAGCTGTGATCACCTCCACTTCAGCACGCAGCAGTGATCGTTCTCCACTACAGACGAGCACATGGCTTCTGACGGCACGTTCTCCCACGTGCTTTAAAAAACGCACATCAGGGATGAAGACACACACCTGCAGCTGTGACGACTGAGGTGGAACGAAGGGTTCGGCGTTCGCAGGTTGACGGATGAGCCCCGGACTGCGGAGAGCTCTGCTGTCGATGGAGGCAGCGTTCAGCTGGACTGTCCACGGCAGCCACTGACTGTACTTTTCATGCTCCAACAGTTCTCCACTGCACTGCCATTCCCTTCCTTATTCCGGCTAACTTGTCAACTGGTCAGCATTCAACAGGCGGATCAGTCATCCACGGCCAGCGACGCACAGTCAGGATTTTGGAGGACTGCACGGGAGCCCATCTTTACACTTTTTCAAACTGAAGTAGCCCAACATTCACTCAGGGTGACGACATTTAAATCCCGTTTTCTCTCTATGAGTAGTGATTAGTGTTGGGAAACACTGTAGCCACTGTGCTGTCACCTGTTACCGGGCTTTTTTAGAAGCCACGTTAGCATTTTGGCTGCTGACATTTTGGTTTTGTGGAGCCAGAAGTGACTGCATTTGGACGGGTGGGTCAACTTTAGGCCTTTTTTTTCTCCACCTGTACAGCTGTTTGCATCAGGCTGACTCAAGGCTGGAGCCTCTGCTGGACATTAGAGGAACTGCAGCTTCTGCTGCTTCAGCATTCAGCTCTGGTCTGAATTATACTGCTGAGGTCATTCTGGGCGCCACCGCTGGCATCCCGCAGGAGCCGGCTTTATTTCAGGCTTGTGACTTTCTTTTAAATGAATAATGAAAGCAGTCTAACACTGCAGCAGGGGACACCGTGTGCTTGTAAATGTGTGTCTATTGTTACGTTTTCAGTCCACACTAAAACCCCTTAAAGAGGTGGACGGGTTTCTTCACATTACTCGTCTGTACTGAACCAGACTTTCACACCCAGTGACGCTCTATATGAAAGGATGTGTTTTAATCTGAGGCGAGGTCAGTGTGGAATGACACGACTACAGCAAACACTACTGCAGGTGTCAGAAACAAAACGTTTACTGTCTCAGTATTCAAAGTGTCGTCCTGACCTGCTGGGCTCCTTTTACTTACACTTCATTGATATTCTACCTCAGTGAGAATTCACACGCATGCTCTCCCAGCCTCAGTGAGCTGTCCTGCAGCAGTTTGCATACTCACAGGTTTGGTCTTGTCTCCAAAGAAGTGAATGGTTGAGTAGTTGTCCTTCTCGACGATGCCCAGGCAGTACCGCTTATCCCAGCCGTCAGGAAACACATCAAAGCTGATCTGACCTCCTGCGGACACACAAAGAGCGAGAGGCTGGAGGGAACGAGGACACGATTTGCATCACAGTGAGAAGGAACAGCCATGCTGGAGCTCGTGTCTCTCACTGTCTCAGTTTGCTTTGAGGTCAGCCAGTTAAAGCCCTGGAGCTGCTGCGATGGCCCGGGTCATCTTCAGAAACAGGCTCACTGGTAAGAAATCCCTGCAGGTGGATGTGAGGACTGCAGCAGACTTACCGATGGAAAATGAGAGTCCTTTTCCTTTGAATTCCTCCTTTAACACAGACACAAACTTCTCCCTGATCTTCTCTTTCTGTAGGAAACAAAGACTTCATTTGATTTCAGCACTGCGACACTTTCAGCTCCACTCATAAAAGAACTGCAGTGTGTATTTCTACGTCCAGGCTGCAGCTCATTTAACACCTTCATGCATTTTTACACATTTTCAACCAGTCTTATCAGTGAATTCAGAACAAAAACTAGCAAATATGACACATTATTACTATTGTGTGATAGCCTTCAGTGAGAATTTCAGAGTTTTTGAGAAAAAGTGGTCACCAAAGGTCTACAGCAGCACGTGTATTGTTATCTGCTGCACTAAGAAACCCTTCAGCCGCTGCTGCACACACAGCTGCGCTTGCCATGAGGGTGGAGCAGATGGTTGGAGTTGGGTTTCAGAGTCAGTGTGTGGGCGCTACCTGGTCGAGCTCGTAGAATTCAATCCGTTCCTCCTGCGTGCAGCTGCGTCCGACGGGAGAGACGTTCAGCATGCCGTTACGAAACTCAATGAAGGTCCCCCTGAGAGGCGACACGCCCACCCAATTAACAACAATGAACAGCAGGGCTGCAGACAACTGCATCTTATGCAGGACACCACGGCATCCTAATGCATAGTTAAAACATTCACCTAGGCCAGAGCCAACAAACATAAGGTGTTATTTCTCCTTAAATTATTTTTATTGTTTAATGAGCGATGCATTTACAAAAAAGGTGATTTACAGCCTGAGATATAAGTCCAGCTTCAAAGCTGTATCTCAGTTCTTCCACAGTGAGTGAGCCTCCTGCCAACACTTGAACAGTTACAGGTAACAGTGCAAAGACATGAAACCTTCACCTAGTAACTGAACAACAAGTTTTTCACAGCTTAAACAACAAATATAGATCTTCAAATACTTTAAATCCACTTACATTCACCTCTGTGTAAAGACGACACCACAAAATGAAAAGGAGAGCTTTTTATTTAAGACTTAGCAAAGCAGTGGACCAACCTGCATGTTCAACAGCGGCGTCTCCATCAGTTAGACTGTTACAGAGCTATTAATCAGCAAAAGATGTAAATATAGAAGAAAATATTCACACATTGATCTGTCCTTACCTTTTCTTGGGCAGTTTGATCTTGGCCATGTAGTTGAGACAAAAGTTGATGAACTCCTGCAGCAGCTCTTCCCCCATGTGGGCTTGAATGGACTGACAACAGCAAGCAGCCAAAGTCAGCTTTAATTTTATTTTATTTATACAGCAACAAATCACAACACCAGTCGCCTCAGGGGGCTTTTTACTGTAAAATAAAGACCCTACAATAATACAGAGAAAACACTTTTTGATCAAAGAGGAAAGTTTTAAGCCTAATCTTAAAAACAGGGAGGGTGTCTGTGTCCTGGATTCAGAAGATAAGATAAGATGGGGCCTGATTATTCAAGACCTTCTCTGTGAGTAGAAGGATTTTAAATTCTATTCTAGATTTAACAGGGAGCCAATGAAGAGAAGCCAGTATGGGAGAAATCTGCTCTCTCTTTCTAGTCCCTGTCAGTACTCTAGCTGCAGCACTTTGGATCAGCTGAAGGCTTTTCAGGGAGCTTTTAGGACAGCACACACACACACACAGTACTAAAAGTAAAAAACATGAGTAAATATAAAATGCTTTTTTTAAATGATGATTTAATTTATTAAGGAAAAAAAAGTCCATACCTACCTGTGCTGTGTGAAAAAGTCATTGCCCCTAAACTTAATAATTGGTTGTGCCGCCCTCGGCAGCAAGAACTGAGATCAAGTGTTTGCAGTAACTGACAGTGAGAGTTTCACTCTTCTTTACAGAATTGTTTGAATTCAGCCACATTGGAGGTTTTCCAGCATTAAGGTCACACCAAAACCTCTCAGTCTGATTTAAGTCTGGACTTTGACTCGGCCGCTCCAGAACCTTCAGTTTGTTTTTCTGAGCCTTTCAGAGGTGGACCTGCTGATGTGTTTTGGATCTTTGTCCTGCTGCGTAACCCAAATGAGCTTCAGGTCACAAACTGATGGTCAGACGTTCTCCTTCAGGATTTTCAGGTAGAGAGCAGAGTTCATGGTTCCATCAGTTACAGCAAGTCGTGCCGAAGCAGCAAAGCAGCTCCAGACCATCACACTACCAGCACCATGTCTGACTGTAGGTGTGATGGAGTTTTTATGAAATGCTGTGTTAGTTTATGCAGATGTAACGGGACTCAAACCTTCCAGAAAGTTCAGCTTTTGTCTCGTCAGTCCACAGAATATTTTCCCAAAGTTTTGGGGATCATCCAGATGTTTGTTGGTGAATGTGAGACGAGTCTTTGTGTTCTTGTTGGTCAGCAGTGGTTTTCTCCTTTGGACTCTCCCACGGAGGCCATTGTTGCCCAGTCTCTTTCTTACTGTTGACTCATGAACTCTGACCTTAGCTTTTTTTAAGTCTGCAGTGATCAGGTCTGGGTGAGGCAGTGAAACTGAACTCAGCTCTCCAAGAAATGTGGTTAACAGTTAATTCAGGATTTAATAAGGGGGCGACGACTTTCTCACACAGGGCAGGCAGATGTGGATAGCTTTGGTCCCTTAAATACGTTTTCACAGCACCGTGCACGTCTTCATGCGTCCACTACATAAAAAGCTTTAAACACATCTCACCTGCACAGAGTGTAACTGTCCGTTCTTATACGCCACCAGGCCGTTCTCAGCAAACACGTAGTCCACCTTTTCTATCACTGCACACAGAGACAAGCAGAAAACAGTCGGCCTGATCACACACTGCACACGCTCAAGATCAACAAGCATTACTGTCTCTCTGCTATACAAGTGCAATAACGTGATTACTTCAGCTGGAAAGTGCCAATACGATGTACAAAAACAAATAAAAACATATGTAAAATAAAGGGACAAATATACGGTACCAGCAATACAAAAGGCAATATCAATTACATAAACAGGCAGCACACAAACACTGACATATAATCGTCTCACCATCGTTTCCCAGCTGCTCCTTGATCTTGCAGAGGTCCGACCCTCCGACGACTCCGACCCGAACCCGAGTCTTCAGCTTCTTTAGGAACTCCGCCATGTCCGGAGTCACACGCTGAAAACACACACAGTCACACACCCCACCCACATTTACTGCCATGACAGGGAAGCTGCCCTCAAACACAGACGGGCAAAAATCCAGGACTTTTTATTGAGTTTGCAGTTTTAATGCCAGGCTCTGATTAAACCTAAACTGTACACGTATTTAGTCAGAATTTATGGCACAGGCTCACTTTGCTGCTCAGGTGTGTGTTTTTTTGTGCAGTGATTGCACATTAAGTGACCCCTTCTGTCTGCTGCACAAGCGCAGCTGCTCACTAAACCTTCCTCTTTTCCCCAATAAGATGTATTTAAAACTATTAAGAAACAGCACTAAAGGCACCAGATTCTGACATGTTGTAAGACAGGAAACAGAACGCTGTGTAAAACAGAGCAGTTATGAAACATACTGACAGTAAGTTTTTAAAAGATTTTAAAAATGGGAAAATGGGAACTTGGCGAGGAGAAAGCATTTGATTCATGAGATAAAACACAGCACTGTGTTTGCACTACAGTTACAGACACCAGCGTTTCTGCAGGAAAGAAGAAAATCTGAGAAAACATAAAATTAAAGATGACAGCAGCTGCCGACAGCGAGAACAGCTTAAACCTCTGTTATTCTTTAACTGCAGCTTAAACTACACTTCTATGACCAGAAACTTGGGCAGTGAGGACCAAACGTTCTTTCAGTAAAGATTACTCCAGTGGAAACCAAGTTTTCCAAAAACAGAGCCCTTCTGGATGAGGGGTCTGCAACCTTCACTACAGACAATCGCCGGCCACTTCATTAGGTACACCTGCTATTACCAGGTTGGACCCTCTTTTGCCTTCATGGCAACATGGTGCTGGAAACACTCCTAAATTTTTGGTCCATGCTGACACTACAGCATCACTCAGCTGCTGCAGATCTGTCAGCTGCATCCATGAGACTCTCCCGTTCCAGCACATCCCAGAGGTGCTCTACTGGCCTGAGACCTGCTGACTGTGGAGGCCGTCTGAGTGCAGTGAACTCAGTGTCATGTTTGAGAAACCAGTTTGAGATGATCTGTGCTTTGTGTGTTATCCTGTGGGAAGCAGCCATCAGAGGATGGTACACTGTGGTCATCGAGGGATGGATGTGGTCAGCAACAGCAACTCAGGTAGGCTGTGGAGTTTAAACGATGCTCAGTTGGTACTGAGGAGCCCAAAGTGTGCTGGTAAAATATCTCTCACACATCACAGCAGCCTGAACTGCTGATACGAGGCAGGATGGATCCACGCTTTCATGATGTTTACACCAGATTCTGACCCTGGTCTGCTGCACCAGAAATCAAGACCAGTCTTCTACTGTCCAGTTTTGGGGAGTCTGTGTGAACTGTAGTCTCAGTTTCCTGTTCCTGAAAGGACTGGCACCCAGGGTGGTCTTCTGCTGCTGTAACCCATCTTCTTCGAGGGTCAGGGATGCTCTGCTGCAGACCTTGGTTTTAATGAGTGGTTATTTGAGTGATATGCCAAAGCAGTCTGGGCATTCTCCTCTGACCTCTGACATCAACAAGGCAGAGAGAGCTGCTGCTCACGGGATGTTTGCTGTTTATTTATTTATTTGGACCTTCTCAGGGAAAATCCCAGCAGATCAGCAGTTTCTGAAACACTCAGAGCAGGTCTTCTTGGTCATGTCTGAGTTGCTGCCACGTAATTGGCTGATTATACGCTTATGTTAATGAGCAATAAAACTGGTGTACCTAATAGTGGGTGCAGAATGTAACCTGTGCCAGTATCGCAAAACGGGGGTATGCACTATATGCAATGCATAGGGGCGCCGCACGAGAGGGGGGCGCCAAAACGATGTGGGAAAATATTTCTCTAGTTGCATTTTCTGTATTTAACAGCTGTGCATATGACATGATCAATAACAGAGGCGCTGCGCTGATTAGGCGCCCCTGCGCTCCTTCACCTCCCCTCCTGCTGTCCCGTTTAAAGACAGTCGGTAAGTTATGTCGGAGCCGTTACTGAGACAGTGCGCTCAGACCAAAGCAGCAGCGCTTACTCCTGTAACCACCTTAAAACTTTTATTGGGAAACAGCTGGAGGTCCTTCTTCAACCACCTGATCAGCAACATGAAGAACAGAGAACTTTGTAGCTGCTCCATCCACCGCTGTTTGTTTCACACAGAGCAGGGCTGTCAATCACAGGACGGGCCAAAATTGAAGACACATTCTGAGTCGCGGGCGGAACAGGATTAAAAATATTCTTTAAATCAGTAAAATAAATTTGAATGGCCAGAATACACCAGATTTGTTCCTCAACACATTAAATAAAATATAAAATTATATTATTCTTCAAAAATCACATGAATATATTTCAAACTGATGAAAAGTTGCAAATTTTTCAGGTAAAAACTGTAATGTGAATTTTTGCGCTTCACAGTCAGAAAAACGCTGCATAAACTGCGCAGTGTGTCAGTTTATCAAATAGCGCAGCTGTAAACACAGCGGTGGAGACAAGTTATCACACGGTCCAGTCCCCAAAGCTGCAGGGACGCATTATGATGCTTCATGAGAAAAGTCGACTCTCAGCCACCTTTCATCCCGGAGCCCTGCTGAGGCTTTTCCTTCACTTTCTATGAACTGACAGATTTCCTCAGGCAGCTCATCTCACCTGTGTAATAAGGCGCGTCACCAAATTCAGAAACTATTTACTCCAGAAAGACTGAAACTGCCTCTTACAAAGTTCCCTGTCTGTGTTTCGGTGTTTATGACGCGTTCTGTCTTCAGGACTTTCCTGCTGTGTGACGCAGTGATGCACTGTCAGCTCACCTGTGCAGGTCTCCCCCTTCATCTTCCCCCGTATCTGTCCCACCAATCCGCTCTTTCCCCCACAGCGCAAGTGAGGAAAAGAGACAGATGGTTTACCTCCGATGTCAGCGTTCAGGTCTTTTGCCTCCCACCTGTTTGGAAAATCCCTGTTTTCCACTTTTCGTTTGGTCATTTTTTGGGGAGTCAGGCAGCTTAAATGTCACTGTAAAAAGTGCTGCTGATGTTTTATCCGCTGATCACTGATCAATCGCCAATAGGGAAAACGGGTTAGCGCACAGTTCTTGGCCTGCCGGCAGCTGCTGCAGTGCGTGGAATTTGTAGTATAAGTGGTGGGAGCACATTTAACCGCGGGTTATTAATAATAACTATATGAAATCATCTTGCTGGCCGTATAAAATTAGATCGTGGGCCGGAAGTGGCCCGCAGACCTTGAGTCTGACACATGTGACAGAGAAAAACTGCAGTACGGAAGTTAAAATGTGCAGATGAATTGATAGCACGAAAAATTATTTCTTATCCGATCACTTGATTAATTGATGGAATAATCGATACAATACTCAATTACTAAAATAATTGATAGTTGCAGCCCCACTTGTATTCAGAAAGCCATAGTCAAACATTAGTTTTCAGCACCAGTGGAGCTGTGAAAGGCCTTCAAGAAAAATGACCTGCACCTCGAGAAATGTAACTACAGGTTCACTGTAGACTGTGATTAAGCTTTAGATGTTCTTTCTGGTTACATGTGTAGGCCCCTTCACTCAATTAACAAGCGGAAGCAGCTTTTAGCGGTTAGTATTAGCTTGCTAATTAGCATTACCACCCCCGCCCCTGCGGGGGGGGGGGGGGGGGGCTAAAAATGTGTCCGCATACACCTCAGAAAGTATATAGCTGCGCCCCTGACCTGTGCATATCTTTTACCACATGTGACTCATTGGTCACTTGGCCATTTATGGATATTTAGTACTTCACACTTTGCATTTTAAATACAGCGACATCAAATTTATGAAACTACAGAGCAAAACCGGCAGCAGGAGCGAGCACAGGGTCTATCAGCAGCGGGAGCGCGCACACGCCTCCACACTCACGCAGTTTTCTGGGGATGAGCAAAAGAGCCGCAGGGTCACGACCCCTGCGCCATCTAAATCAGTCTGCATGGGGTCAGGGGTCACGTTCTAAAGAACATTATGCAACTCTGGTGGAAGAACCGGCTGAACTGTGACATTTTTTTTGACAGGGACACTTGCCAAACGTGACCCGGCGGGGCCGCTTGGGGGCGTTTAGTCCTGGTATTAGCAATATGCTAACGGAAACCAAGGGAAACACGATTAGCACGAGCGTTTGAGTCGCCTGCAGATTTAACGACCGCGTGACGTGTTTTAAAAAGCGCACGGTGATGACAGTGGTTATATGCGAGATTGGAAAAAAATAACTTACGGTTAAGTTGATTTTTTTTGTTGATGTTTTTAATCGTGAAATTTCAGAAAACTACAATAGTGTTTCACATTTGTCCTTCCGTCAGAAACTTCCTGTTATAGATATAGTAAACCGTCTGCTATATATATTATATAATCCATTTAGTAACCACAGCGATAACTTCACGCTGTTTATATTAGTGACGTTAGTCATGTTTGGCAGCGACTGTCGGCCCGCACTGACTAACGTCACTTTGCGGAACCAACGTAGTTTCTGCGGAGCACATTTAGGTACGGAAGTACTACAATAACAACGTGGAGCCGGAAGTCGTGCTGACAGAGTCAGGTGCAGTGTCAGTTTTATATCACTTGGTCTCTCTCTCTCGCGCATCGGCAGGCAGGCACGGCCGGCAGGACGACACATACACATACACACTTCCTACCTGTCTCGCGGCTGTGAGCGTGCCGTCCACATCAAAGAGGCAGAGCGTGCTCGTGTCCACGGCGGCGTCACTCATCTTCCCGGCGCTGCCGGTCTCTCTCTCACACACACAGCGTCCGCCTCTCTTCTGTGGGCTACCGCCGCTGCGCGTGGGTCGTTCTCTCTGTAGGGTCCCGCTGCGCTGTCAGTAGTAACGTGGCTTCTCCGGTTCTGCCTACGTGCCGCTCGGAACTACAACTCCAACTACAGCAGGGCCGCTTCTTCCTCGGCGTTCACCAGGCTGACAGAAGCAGAGTGTTGCCACCTGCTGTACACTGCGCGCCACAACTCAGCTGTGGAGCTTCGTCACGGATTTTTAGGAGCAGCTGTTCCTCAGACAGGAGGACATGTGCACTCTGATCTACAGCTGCACGTTCCTGTTAAAGTTTAACATACTGAAACGCAGGCTGCAGGAAGTGAACTGTTCTGAAGTTTATTAACCAGCCTCCTCACTCCTTGCCCACCAATCTCAGGTGCTTTCAGGTGCGTCTGGCTCTTAAATGAACTCATGTCCACTCACCGTGGCCTGTCAGCGTTTAACATCTGACCATGAATAACTGCACAGGAAAATGAGTAATTATAAGGTTGTGTGGCAGGTAAAGGTAGTTTTTTGTAATTACCCTCTGCAAATTTGAACTGAGCCTTCCACCACCAGAGGGTTTTTATCAGCGTGTGCTGCTGTTTGAACCTTTTTGCCTTTTCCCAGCAAATAAAAACTAAATAAAGGTCACAGCGACTGACTGCACCATCATGTTGTACAAATTGGAATCACACTAAAGTACAGCCTGTCTTGGGTTGCCTGTCTTCAGTTCATATCTCTTCAACACAACACACAGATGTTTGTTCATTTTTTTATATAGGAATTACTTTTTAACAGTAAATCACAGTAAGATATCTTTATTGTGATAACATGATACAATGAAATTTTGTTGGAGCCATCCTCCAGGTGCTGAAATAATAAATAATACACGAAAGAAATAAGAAATGCAGTAAATAAGGATCTGATATTTACAGTGAGCAGAGGTTGTATGATGCGATATTTACAGTGAGAAAAGGCAGTGTGAATAGCAAATAATTGGTTTATTTACAAATGTATGCAATGTGCCAGAGTGGTGCAGTGGATGTGCAAGGCAGTTGTCTGTTGGGTTTGTTATGGTCAGTGTTCAGTAGTGTAGCAGTTCTGTGGTAGAAGCTGTTTTTAGTCTTGACCTTTAAGCCCTCCCCATGTTTGATTCCTGCTTTGGATTATTGTGATGTTTTCAGTCCTGATGAGTGCTTTAGATATGCTTCATTTATCTCCAAAGTTACAAAAGCTAAAACATTAAACACAACCTATAAAATATCTCAAATAAATACAGAGACGGGATGAAAGAGATCAAAAATGTAAAAATTATACAAAAGAAGAAGCTCAAATACATATAAAAAAAAAGGAAAATAAAGGAGCTCAGTCAGTAAAAAGCTTGGGTAAAAATTACTGCAACAGGCTCAGCAGCATCAGTGGGACCCTTCCCTGTCCCCCAGACCCTGTGCTCTCTGCTCTGCAGCACACAAAACTTCTTTCACAATAAATATGAAGAATTAAAGGTATAAAAATGTGTCGTGCATGCTGTATGGGTGCTCTGAGCCTGCAGGAGGTGGTGGGCTGCATGAGGACCTGATTTGCCCCAACAAAAGGATAAAAGCAGCACAGAAGTGTTTCATTGACATGTATTTGCCCCACAGTGAGCTCCACTTTCCATACTGACGACCCCCTGAACGACTGTGAGGCGTGATCCCCCCCAGCTCAGGCAGATTGCCCTCCAGCTGCTTAATCAACGAGGGTGTAAATCACCTGAAATGACCTCGTTGTAAAGTAAAAGTGTTTCAAATGATCTGTTTATGACTTATTCTGGATGATCTTTGAGCTCGTAAAGTTTTCACTCCCCGTGAAGCCTCACCTTTGAATCCATGCTGTGTGGATGTGTGTGTGGCTACAGAAGTGGGTCTCTGTGGTGTTTTATCAGAGATGATTATGAGGTGCCTGTTTACCTCCCAGTGGCTGTTTAGGTTAAGTTTGAGACCCAAATAAGTTCCCACCTTTCAGGTGAAGTGACCTGCTTCTGGAGATGGAGCCAGACAGTTTGGCATGCTGTCCAATATTTTGCACATTATTCCTGCAGCCATTTCCCCCTTTCTGACCTCTGTTTGAATGTTTTCATTCAGGCTGCTGCTCTCAGGTCGCTGCCTGTCTGTGGTTTAAAGGTTAACGTGACTTTAGATTTGCCAGGTGTTTGCAGTGTGTTGCCCCCATCTTTAGCTCTGAAACCTGCTCTGATGCATTGGTGATAACCTGCAGCTTAGAGACCTGTGTCCCCCTCACCACCAAGCCATAGTTTATTTTTTACTCCTTGGACTCTTTATTTAAATGCACTGCAAATTATGTGAGGCCTGCTTGTTGATGGACACCTGAGCATGCCTGTATTTGTTTGCAGTCCGATGAGTAACTCTGCAACCGTAAGTGATTCTCGGTTTTCTGGTTAGTGCTTGACGCCCATCAGAGCCCGTTAAACCCGAACGAGCAGTTGTGTTTGTGTTGCATGTTTGCCGCTGTTGCTGTTGCAGGTAGTTGTTTGTGTATAGTTGCTGGAGCTGCTGGAGGCGGAAGAGTGACGGCTCCGCTGCTTCCGCTCTCGCCTCGAAAACAAACGGTTAAGCTGACGTCATCAGCCAAAGAAGACGTTTCAGCCATCAGCGAACAAAGAGGGGCTTTTGGCGCCGTGCGTTTAAAAGCCCGGGGCAGCCAATCAGCTTGCAGGTGACGCATACAAACTTGATGGCTTGAGTTTACGTAATACAACCAATCGGAGCCGCGCGTCTGCCGTGTGCCCAGCATTCAAATTTAAATGCTTTATCATGGCCAATCCGCGGCTGGCGGGGAGGGGCTGTGGAAGTCGTTCTCGTAAAGTTAGTGCGGCCTCGCAGACGGTGACAAAACAGTTGCGCGTCCGCTGTTCTGCACTCGTTCACGGGGCGTCTGACGGTGAGAAGGTAAGACTTCATCGGGCTTTTTTGGCCGTGGTGGCTAAAAACGGCACTGCGGGATCTGGGCAACTGCTCTAATCTGTGCTGATGTTTCTGGGGGTATTTTTTAGCTTTGTGCTTTAAAAATTCATTTATGCGTTTTGGCTTCTGGGTCGTTTGCGCGATAAATCACAGCAAACCCGAAGTGTTTGTGAAAAAGCCACCGCGTTGTGGGTGTTTCAGGTGAAAAATGGCAGTTTTGTGCTTTTTTTTGGTGTTTTAACGCTGCGGCTGTAGCGTGCCGCTGTGTGGCCGAGTTAGTGCGCAACACGCCGTTCAAACGCCATTTGGTTTGGTAGCTTAGCTCGCAGCTCGACGGAAGCGGCCGTTGTTTTAAAGTTTGGATGAAGTCTCGGCTACTTGGAGCCGCTCTCTCTGTCGACGGCACCGAGTTTAAAGGCAGAAAGGTGACGGGAGGCTGCGTGAGGGCGAAGCAGTGTGTTTTGTGGAGACTTTGTTAGGGAAGTTTTTGGCGCAGTTGTGTTTAGGCGGGAAGATACAAAATGGAGTCGCGTCTTTTTGTCCCGGAGAGGCAGAAAGCCGATTAGAGCCTTAAAACACTCCCGGGCGTCTGCTCGCCCTATTTCTGCTGCAGTAACACCACCTACAGCTCTTGACGGCAAATCTGCCACTATTTACCCGCATCCACCATTAGTCACACTGCACACTGAGAAGTTTAAATCCGCGAGTGCGGACTGAGGTCGGTTATTGTGGCGGAGTGGGCGTGCTACACGGAACTCGGTGAGGAGTTTTGGTGTTTCATTTCTATCTTTTTTTGGGTCATTATTTTGCAGATTAATCGCAGCCATGACAAAGGATCCGAATAAGCCTAGAGGAAAAACCTCCTCCTACGCTTTCTTTGTGGCAACCTGCCGCGAAGAGCACAAGAAGAAGCACCCAGGAACCAGCGTGAACTTCGCGGAGTTCTCCAAGAAGTGCTCAGAAAGATGGAAGGTGAGTCCCGGCGATTTTAAGGCATTATGAACACTGAGTAGTTGGTGGTGGTGATGATGATGATGATGATGATAATAATAATAAAAAAAAAATAAAAAATAATAATAATTATTATTATGATTATGTAGTAGCTGTAGAGTTTTTATTTTTTATTTGTTTGCGTGTTTAGACCATGTCCCCCAAGGAGAAGTCCAAGTTTGAAGAAATGGCCAAGAATGATAAGGTTCGGTATGACCGGGAGATGAAGACATATGTTCCACCTAAAGGTGCCAAGAAGGGCAAGAAGAAGAAGGACCCCAATGCCCCCAAAAGGCCACCGTAAGTGTAAACCTCTCCTCCTGTTGAAGGTTTAGTCTCTTTCTTATATTTGGTGACTTTTCTGAGATTAAGTCTTCTGTTTTCCCCTGCAGCTCTGCTTTCTTTGTGTTCTGCTCTGACCACCGTCCCAAAATCAAGGAGGACAACCCGGGGATCTCCATTGGTGACATCGCCAAGAAGCTCGGCGAGATGTGGGCCACGCAGAGCGCCAAAGACAAGGCCCCCTATGAGGCCAAGGCTGCCAGACTGAAGGAGAAATACGAGAAGGTACCTGCTTGTTTCCCAGTGGTGTTGAATATTTCATGTGCACCTGAGGAGGTGTTCCTGACGTGTCTTCTCCTTTTCAGGACATGTCTGCCTACAGAGCAAAGGGCGGCTCTGGGAAGAGCGACGCTGGGAAGAAGAGCGGCCCGGGCAGGCCCGCTCCCAAGAAGGCAGAACCGGCTGACGACGATGACGACGACGAGGAGGAAGAGGATGACGATGATGAGGATGACGATGACGATGATGACGACTAAGCAGTTTCTGTGTTTGGGGATGTGAAGTTTGCGATGCGTTGTTCAGCTTATGTTTGTTTTTCGGTTGGATGACTCCAACAGTATAGCCTGCTGTCCCTGTCGGTCGGCCTCGGTCGATGTGTACTCCTCTTCTAATTCAGGGATTTTAGTTTTATTGTCACTTAGTCCCCTTTAAGATTTATTTTTGTTTTAAAACTGTTTTCTGCTGATTGGGGTCTGTTACATCTTAGATCCTTCTTGTTGTTTAAAAACGGGCAGCCAGATGATTTCCTGTGATGATATGATGAACAAACTCCTGAGCAGACAGTGGACAGCAGCCAGTCTGGAAAGATTTCTGTTTTTGTTTAATTTTGTTTTTATTTTAAAGAATGATTGATTGTTTCTGGAAGCACTGCTCACGTTCTCTGTTCCAGCAGTGCCGCTTCTTCACTGTCATTTTACTACCAGGATTTATCTGTAGTTTGGTTAAAAATGTTTGCCGTCATTTTTAATGTGGAACTTTGAAAACTTGTAGAACAGATTTTTCTTTTTGTAATAAAATTTTGTATATTGACTATAACTGTAGACTGTTGTGGTTCATCGGAGTAACAAGTATGGCATCTGCCGGATCCGGGGTGCAGCTGTTTGCCTCGTTTACAGTTTGAAAGCAGAAATTAATTTAAGGGCGGGACATGAAGAATGTAAGAATAAACTTGTGATTAAAGATGGAAGTGATTCAGTACTTTTCCTCCTTTCGTGTTAATCCTTCCTCAGGAATGCTGTGCTTAATTCAAGGTAACCTTTGCTAGCAGGAAGGTCAGTTATTTTCTGGCAGCTTGACCCAGGATGTGGTCATGTATGTCTGTACCTGTGTGAGGTTACTGGGTGTAAACTCAGAGAAACAAACGAGAACTGATTTCTCCTGTTTCCAGTTGATCTCACAAAATGAAGAACAGTATGATCCACTTGCTTTAAGCTCAGTTCCATGTGGACGCAGATGTATTCTCATCTCTAAAGAACAGTTTTTATTTATTTTTTTTATAATCTGGTTTGGCAGCTCTGTGCAGTATTTATCAGGGGACAAACTGCATCAGCCTGAGGCTGCATCCTTCCACCAGTGAGTGGGGTCTGGAAGCTCATGTCTCCAGAGAGAGATCTGTGTTGTAGAATATTTAGTTTACAGTATAAAGTGTTTTAACCTGTGGAATTTGTGTTAAATACAGTTTTAGAAAAGAGTTTCCTGCCATTGATCTGCACATGTGTTTGGATTTGAGAGACAGACACCCTCGCTATAAGATTAGGCTTAAAACTTTCCTTTTAGATCAAGCTTATAGTTAGGGCTGGATCAGGTGCCCCTGAACCCTCCCTTAGTCATGCTGTAATAGGTCTAGGCGCCTGGGGGGGGTTCCCATGATGAGCACTTCTTTACTCTCTCTGTTTATACACCACTCTGTGTTTAATCATTAGTTATTATTAATCTCTGGCTCTCGTTCACAGTGTGTCTTTTGTCGTGTCTCCCTCTGCTCACCCCCAGCCAGTTTCAGCAGATGACTGCCCCTCCCTGAGCCTGGCTCTGCTGGAGGTTTCTTCCTGTTAAAAGAGAGATTTTCCTCTCCACTGTTACCAAGTGCTTACGTCAACACACACACACATACACAGTGTATGACTTGCCGATAGATCCCCTATAGGGATATCTGACTGTTGGGGTTTCCTCTCTAATATCACAGGGTCTCTCTTTATACTAACAAGCGTCTGTGTGAACTGGCGCTGTATAAATAAAATTTATTTGAATTTATATAAATGTTACAAAAATAAATAAATGAAAAGGTAAATCAATGAGAGGAACCCGTCACTGAATTTCACGGCGGACACCCTCTGACTGACAGCCCGGACAGCCAATAGCTGATCAGAGAGAGTCCTCCTTGGGACCAATCAGCGCCGCTGTTACAGCCTACCTCGCGCGGATGACGGTGAGCTGGACGCATTTCAGCACCTGGGAGCTGTCCGCCGTGCACGAGCCTGCCGACAACTGACGGTAAGAGGAAACACGCACAAACACAGACACACACACATACACGCGAGCTGGTTGCGTGTTAGAAAGGATGAAAAATGAAGCAAAGAGCCATTAAACAGAGGAGCAGAGCGCAGTGTGTCTGCAGCTGTGTGTGTGTGTGTGTGTGTGTGTGTGTG
This sequence comes from Archocentrus centrarchus, assembly GCF_007364275.1. Taxonomy (NCBI): domain Eukaryota; kingdom Metazoa; phylum Chordata; class Actinopteri; order Cichliformes; family Cichlidae; genus Archocentrus; species Archocentrus centrarchus. The sequence goes on from NC_044346.1 coordinate 1,137,254, forward strand.
TGTGTGTGTGGTTCCTGCGACACGCAGGTGTCTCACACGGATTAGTTGGCGCTGCAGGAACCTGTTGATGCGTCGACATGTTCTTTACAGTGAGCTGAAAAGACGGGCAGCCGGAGCGCGTCAGGCGGTGGCAGCAAACCGGCGGCGCAGGGCTCGCAGAGAGCATCGATCTTAACCCTGTGCGGTTCACTTCAGGCTCGTGTTGTCGTTTGGAAGGAGCTTTTTCTGCCGTGAGCAGCCCTTTGAGTGCATCCTCCGTCCACACTGAGGCAGCGGGCTGCGCCTCTGCGCGTCTTTGCGGTTTATGAGGCCAATAAAACGGAGAAATGCTGCCCAGACAGCCGTCACATCAAGCTTTCAGTTTTGTGTCACCTTAGACAGCCATTTCACCTGAAAATGACCAAAACCCGACCAGCGAAAGAGGAGGAGGAGGAGGAGGAGGAGGAGGAAGAGGAGGGCTGATGCTGACTAATCAGGAGTGATTTTTGTGTGAAACGAGCCTGCGCATCGTTTCATTGTGTTTCTGCTGGGCGTACCTGTAGAGAATAACTCCCCTTCCACTATTTAGAGCTGAGGAGTCCTGATTGGTCTCCTGGGGACATGTTTAGTTTTAATGGAGCTCATTCACAGATTATATTTCCGCACATGTCAAATCTGGAAAGCCTCAGACATCAGACAAGCTGCTCCAGCCATTTCCAGGCTTTGGCGCCTGCAGGGCTGACAGACCCACCTTGTGGCCTGTAGGCCCCGCACAGCCGAGTGTGATGTGAAGTGTCCCCTAATAACAGCACCTCCAAATTGTCTTTGTGAAAACGTTGGCATTTAATAAAGCATCCATTTATAAAAGTGATGGTGAACAGATTAAAGCAGCCTGGCCTCGTTCTCTGAAAAACACCGAAACGTTTATGTTATTTAATGACAAACCAACAGCAAAAACACCACATTCTCTGGTACTGACCAGTTTATCTCTGGCTTGGTGTGCTGTGGCAGCTGTCTTTGTCATCTCACGTGAAAACGAATGTTCGGGCTCTCCTGATGTGATCCACTGTAAAGGGCAAAAATACAGTGAAACACCCATAATAATGGGACCATTTGGTGTGCCGGTTCTGGCCCCTGGGTCATGTGTTCACAGCCTGTGGATCTGCCACGATGATTTCAAGGGCCAGCTTTAAATCTAGATCAGGCTCGGTGTCTTTTTCCTGCATGCAGCTCTTTCTCTTTTCGGGAAACTGCCAGCAATGCTTAAGAACAGTCCTGTGAGAAACATGGAGTTTGGATTCAGGAGGTCTGAATACATTTGTGATGTCTCAGGTACTCAAAGTCCAGATTCTTTGCTTTAGGTGATGATTCAGTGTTATTTCCAAAGTGTCAAATACACACACACACACACACACACACACACACACAAATATTTTTTTTAAATTATGAAGATAAATATGAAAAACAATTCAGGTATGTCCAAATACTTTCCTCCATCAAAGTGCAGTTCAGTCATTACTGTGGCTGCACATCATTCCTGTTTAGATGATTCACACCATTATCAGTTTAATGGAGGATGAGAAATTTACATGTAAATCAGCCTATTTGCACCTGACAGGACGAGGTCACGGACCAACAGATCAACAGGTGTTTGAAGCTACCGTTGGTTGCGACTCCTCGCTCTCCTGTTTCTTCTCTTTCTTTGTTGCTTCTCTGATTTTGGCGAACTGTCCCTTTAAAGATGATTGCTGGTGGCTTCAAACACCACCTTTTATTATAAATGTATGAAAGAGAAATTCAAGCCAATGTACCGAGTATACTGAGTTCAGGTCGCTTTGCTAAAACATTATAAAATAATACAAAAGAATCGATACCATACACAATAACGAAGGCATCACAGTACAACGATACTTCATGATATCTGCTTTACCAAAGAAGATGAACTACACATAAAAAGCCAAAAAACAGTGATCTTCTACTGATTGATGGTGTCAGCGTGCCTGCCTTTGTTACGATTTCATTTCAGGATGTGGAAGTTTATTTACCTCTCCATTTTTACCTCCTGAGTTTCATCTTCAGCACAAGTTGGCAAATGTGGGTTCAGCTTACCCTGCTTGATTGGGGACATGCCACCCTGAGGAGCTGTGAGGCAGTGATTCTGCATGTTTAACCAGAGCAGTCCAACCTCTGAGGAGGCTGAAAAGTCCCTCCTCACTGTTCAAGAACCCCTGGATCCTGAAAATGCTCCCATTTTTGTCTTATTTCAGTTTGATTCATGAAGACATGAATCAAACTGAAATAACTGAACTGAACTGAATAAGCAGGATCTCCAGATATTCCAGGATCCAGATTCTGATTGACTCCCAAAGTAAATCACTTCTAAGTTATGTCAAGTCAGAGAAAACCTTCCATCAAACACACAACCTGAACCAATCAGATTTTTATCAAACCCTCTATAGTGGCCAAAACAGCTCTGACACATGGGGGTATGGACACTGACCTCTGTGGCGTGGTCCTGTGCCACATCCCGTTGGTCCTCCGTGGGTCAGGCTGGCACATCCTGCTGGCTCAGACTGGGGCCCGGGGAATGCTGGAGGCTGGGTGAACGCTGTGGAGTCCTCATCTCGTTCCTTGAGCCATTTTTATTGATCACGTTGTTGTGTTTGGGAAGTCTGCTGCCGTTGGGGTGTGTCTTTGCCATGTGTGTGTGTGTGGGGGGGGGGGGGTGACTGGTCTGTAAGTGTTCATGTGGGTGATCTGTGGTAGAGTAGCAGCCACATTATTGCCCAAGTGTCCCCAACACTGAGCTGATCGGTGTTACCTGGGAGTGCTTTTAATGTTGTGGCTACAGGAGCGTTTTAGGACTCTCAGTTGGAGGATGAGTGTGCACTGCAATCATCCAGACATACTGCCTGCTGTGTCACTTCCTCACAGTAAGAGTCATTAGGCAGCAGCCAATCACAGCAGAGATTAATTCAATCCTCCCTCTAATCATCTTATCCTGTCCAACCTGTTGGATCCACATAGTTCACTTGTGTGCTGTGAGTGTTAATCTGGACAACCGTGCACTGTAATAATAATAATAATAATAATAATAATAATAATAATAATAATAATAATAATAAATATATTTGTATAATGCTTTTTAAAACACACAGCTACACAGTGCTTCACAGTTTGGATAAAACTACACATTAAACGGACTGGTTTTTATATAGTGCTTTTCTACTCTATGTTGAGCACTCAAAGCACTTTACACAACATGCCTCATTCACACATATTCACACAAGCACTTCTGTCTAAGCTTAAGTGCTTTCTATCTAACATTCATACAATTGCATTGAAGAGCAACTCAGGGTTCAGTATCTTCTCCAAGGATACTTTGGAATGCAGACTGGAGCATCCAGGGATTGAACCGCCAACCTTCTGATTAGTAGGTGACCTCGTCTACCTCCTGAGCCACAGCCATTAAAATCCCATACATCAGTATAGAAATATAACCTAAACCTGCCCAGAATTTGTAAACAAACTAAAGTAAAAGTGTGTGAATGTATTTGTGTGTCTGTAGGTGAGGATGGCGAAGGTGAAGCAGGTGGGCTTGCTGGCAGCAGGCTGTCAGCCGTGGAATAAAGACGTGTGTGCAGCCAGTGGAGACCGTTTCGCCTACTGTGCTACTTTGGCTATATACATCTACCAGGTGAGCTCCATTTGTGTGTGTGTGTGTGTGTGTGTGTGTGTGTGTGTGTGTGTGTGTGTGTGTGTGTGTGTGTGTGTGTGTGTGTGTGTGTGTGTGAAAGTATTTATATGGGTGCTAAATGTATTAAACTAAATGTGAAGTAGAGCAGGATGGTGTACAGTACACATGAGTTATAACACAAAGTTTTCTGGATAAATCTTACTGATGAATTCACACATGATCAATCAAAACATTTAAACCTGAAAATGACTCTCGCCCATGAAAAAATCAAAACCATACCTGATATCATTTTGGCCAATCATCCGCTGAAGGTCGTCTGCCTGTGCAGCTCTGCAGCGCGTCCATCACTGGAGCTCCTCCAGTGTGGCAAAATGAGAATCCTTCAATTTGATTTTTTTAATCTGCTGAGATGTTTTTGTGCTGATGTGGCCCAGAATTTCCTGCGTTTTCACTTTATGCACTTTTTTTTCAGCCAGTAAGCATCACAGTTTCTTTGCTCCGAGCCTCACAGTCAGTGTGGCACTGGAGTCCTCCAAGTTCAAGTCTACCTCTGGCATTTTTTTGCCTTGTGAGTGAGTCTGTGTGTGGCTAATGTTGTGACAGGTTTTGCCGCTTGCCTGATTTTCTTCACTAGAATCAGCCAGAAGTTCTGCAGAGACCTGACAGCTGTGCAGGAAACCCAGAAATCCTAAAGCTGGCTAACTGGCTGCCCTCTTTTCCTGCGTTTTGTTTTCCCTTGTTGGGATTTTTTTAGTTGTGAGTTTGTAAATCACCAGGAAAACCTGAAGTGGAGTTTGTTTTGCTTCATGAATGTGACCGGGATGAACTGGGAAAGGGAGGACTTTTGTTACTTTCCATAAGTTTTCTGTGGAAGAAATTTGTTTTTTTCCTTAATCTGGTTTTAAGATACATGCAGGAGGACTTCAGTGCTAAAGGCAGTCAGGCAGTGCACAAGAACAACCTTAAAGAACAGATCCCCCAGATTTAAATCAGGTTCTCTCTCTGATTTTTGGGGGCAGAGTTGTAGAACTTCATGATTTAATGCATAAATGTATATTGGAGGGATTTTTGTTTCACATTCAGAGCTCTTTGTTCTCCTTGCTGTAGTTGGACCAGCAGTACAATGAATTTAAACTGAGGTCCATCATGTCAGAACACAAGAAGACGATAACAGCAATCAGCTGGTGTCCTGACAACCCCGACCTGTTTGCTTCAGCCTCTGCTGATAACCTCCTCATCGTGTGGAACGTAGCAGAAAAAAAGGCGGTGGCACGACTGGACAACACTAAAGGTAGCTGGATGATCCCAATCCAGGTTTAATCAGCACAGTGGAATCTGTAAAGCCTCAAAGCATCTTCCTGTTTCTCAGGCGTCCCCGTGTCAGTCAGCTGGTGCTGGAACTCGGCTGATGGAGTGGCGTTCGTCTCCCAGCGCGGTCCCCTTTATATCTGGGTCTATCGAGGTCCTGATCCTGGGGTCACAGTGCATAAAGAAGCCCACTCCTTCCTGTCTGACATCTGCCTCTTCAGATGGCACCCCACCAAGAAGGGAAAACTGGTGTTCGGACACACAGATGGAAGTCTGTCTGTGTTTCAGCCAGGTACCGATGAATACATGTTCTATGTTTCTGACATGCATCGACTGCTTGGAGGTCTGGAGGTCTGTACTTTTACAGTAAAGATGGTGATTGAACATTATTCTGGAGCAGAGTCACCAAAGTTTTCACTGTTGTTTGGTCAGATTTGACAGGTGATTGAACACATGCAGTTTTTATATCCCAGGGATCTTTGAAATTAGAGTTGATTTAGAATATGATTTAAGATAACTGCACAAACACGTGTGTGAATGTGTTACAGGATGGTCACAGAGTGGCAGGACTTGTTCGCAGAAGAACTTTGGTCTAACTCTGCTCTACTGCAGCTGCACAAACATGTACCTGTAATCTGCTTTCCCTCACTTCTTGTCATATTCATACTGTGGTGGGTGCTCACGCTAAACATTTATAAAGTTTCAAATGAAGAAATCAGGATACGGTCAGGCTCTGTGTGACTTCCTAATATGGTCATAATGGCACACAGCTCTTTTGAGGGGCAGCCAATCAGAAAAAAAAATGGCTTAAAGGGGGGAGGAGCTACAGCAGCTTGTTTCAGACAGAGGGTGAACTGAAACACCCGCATCAAGGTCCAAATTAAGATAAAGAAGGATTATTTTGAACTCTAGAATAGATCTGCATGATTCCATCAGTGTCCAACAACAAAAAGAAGAGAGAATCGAGCTGGAAATGTTTAGCGTGGACTCTACCCTCCCTGTGTCGTCTTTTTCAGGGAGTAAAAGCCAAAAGCACGTACTGCGTCCGGAGTCTTTAGAGGGGACGGATGAAGAGGACCCCGTCAGTGCCCTGGAGTGGGACCCTTTGTCAACAGACTATTTACTAGGTCAGACATGAAGAGCAGAAGTCCATTTGAATGTTACAGAATGGCAAAGTAACTTTTCAGTGTGTAATACAGTTACTGCAAGTGTAATGAAAGCACATAATCAGGTCTCTGTAGCCCATTCGGTTAAACTCTGTGTGACTATAATAAACCCACAGAAGCCAAGCGATGAACGTGCTCCCTGTCTTGCAGTGTCTAACCTCCATAACGGCATCCGGCTGGTGGACAGCGAGGCCTTGGCTTGTATCACGTCGTTCTGCTTCCCCTCAGCTGCCGCGTCCGTTCAGTGTCTGGCCTGGGTCCCGTCTGCGCCCGGCATGTTCATCACCGGAGGTAAAGCCTGTGTGCGTTCATGTGGGACGTGTGGGTCCCCTTCTGTTTTATCGCTGCAGAGTGGACTGTGTTTCGGGCAGCTGGTGAGTGGGACATGCTGCTGTCGAGCTGCCATCTTCTATGCACAGATTCTCATTTGCATAATAATGAGAACATTTGACTACTTAAATCCACACTAATACATTCAGCTGGGTTCACTGAATATATTTGCAGTATGAATGAGCCCTCTGAGGTGTTTTAAGCGATTTGCTTCTGTCTGTCAGACTCGCAGGTCGGAGTGCTGAGAGTGTGGAACGTGTCTCGCTCGACCCCGCTGGACAGCTTTAAGCTGAAAAAGACGGGATTTCACGCTTTGCATGTCCTCAACTCCCCTCTGGCCAAGAAAGGTAGCGTCTTTATTAAATGAGGTGTAACGTCATGAATAATTACAAGGAAAGTAGGAGCGGAAACATTAAATATGCTCTGTGCAGTTGTTTTTCATTTATTTCTCACACTTTTATCTCCAAACAGATTGATAGCTATGTACTGTTCAGAGATCTTTTAGACCTTTGAGCAGAAAAATACTCAATGGGCAAATAAAGATGTGAAGATCTTTTTAAAGGCCTCAACTGGCCAATCAGACCCAACACACAAATGTTTTCAGGCTGACCTGACAGTGTGTTTCTGTTTATGCCTCACTGGTCCCTTTGTCTTTCCTCATGCTGTACATCTTAAGTGTTAGTATTCATGTCTAGGTCAGTCTTTTTGGTTATTTCCTGTTTTATTTTGAAGGTTTGTGTTAGTTTTGCTTCCTGTCTGTCTCGGCCTGACTGTACTGATTGCCTTCACCTGTGCCTCATCCCCTAATCAGCCCTGACAGTATAACTAGTGCTGTTTTCGTCATTGTGTTGTGGGTGTGTGAGTACCATGAGTCCTCTCAGCCATCTGTCAGACTTTGGCCTCCTGAGATATGTGCGTGTCATTGCTGGCAGTGGATATGGGCAGATGTCAGTAACAGCAGCCTCCAAGGTTCAACTTCCACATCATAACACTAACACTGCTGACTGCCTGTGATGGCTTGCTTTCTATTTTCAAAAGCCTAAAAAAAGAAAAGTTGTTTTTGCTTATCAGTTTCTTCAGTTTATCTGCTCTTTAATAAGGTAAATCCAGCATCACCAACGTGGTAATGGAGGGCCAGTAATGCTGAGCATGTGAGGACTGTTATCTAGAGTTAACAGCAATTAGCCTTAAAGTGTTGCAGCATTAGTGAGAGGATGCAACTCATTTATAAAATCCAAAGATGGACTCTGCTGCTGCTGCTGAAATGTTATTTTCAAGATGGCAGCAAAAAGATTAAAAGTCTGAAATTTGTTTGCACCATGCATACAGCTGCAGCACATCTGGTTCACACTGCATCAAGTGTCAAAGTCCTGCTCCAAACCACACGTCTTACACAAAGTGTAGCTCTTCAGATGAGCGTGTTTCAGCAGCCGTCTTGTCCCTGAACTTCTCTCTGCAGCTCAGAGTTCCTGTTCTCCCAGTAAAAGTCAGTATACCAGTTCCACCAGTGAGGCAGTGCCTCCTCCGACCCTGTCACAGAACCGCTCCTTCTCTCTGCCTCCCGGCCACGCTGTCTGCTGCTTCATGGATGGAGGGGTGGGCCTCTACGACATGGGAGCCAAGAAGTGGGACTTCCTGCGAGACTTGGTATTCTGCAGCATCCTCACACATGAATGACAAATCAAAGGAGCTTCATCTCACTGTGTTCCTTCACTCACGCTCTGCATGTCTCCAGGGTCACGTGGAAACCATCTTTGACTGTAAGTTTAAGCCCGATGATCCCAACCTGCTCGCCACGGCGAGCTTCGATGGAACCATCAAGATCTGGGACACAAACACTCTAACAGCTGTTTACACCTCCCCCGGGAATGAAGGCGTGGTCTACTCCCTGTCCTGGGCTCCAGGTAGGTTAGACACACACACACGCACGCACGCACACACACACACACACACACACACACACACTCTGAAACCTGTGCCTAACGGAAAAACTCAGGAATGACCTGTGATCAGGTGGTTCTCAGACTTTATTTGCTTCTTGCAGATATGTAGTTAATATATTTACATCTATATTGGTCAATAAATGATAAGAAACTGGAGTGCAGGACACGTCTTGAACACAGCTGTTAAAAAAATATTATTTAGAAGAACCTTAAAACTAGAAAGTGTTGTTGTAAAATTGACACAACTATAAAGTCTAAGTCTAAGAATCTGTGTTCAGGGTAACACGACGGCATTAAACTTTATTAAAACCTTCAGACCCTCCTACTATCCGCACGCAGAGGTCTGAGGGGTCTTCCAGGAATGGTGATGCTATTTTCTGGAGATCTGATTGGTCAATAGGTGGTGATTTCATACCTGCTGATCTCTAATCTGGAACATCACCTGCTCCAAGTTACCATGGCGATGAACCCCCATGAGAAGTGATCCCTGAAGTTACCCGGATAAAATGAAATCCTGCTTCGTAGTGCCGGCCTCGGGTGAGCTGTAGGCTCACCTTCTCATCTTCTTGTGGTGCTGGTTCTTTCCAGCTTGATCAGACTGGGAACACCTCGTAAAAGTCTGCAAAGGGAGGCTTCTGCTGGCAGAGAGTCCCATTTACATGGGTCACAGTGGGGTGATTGGTCTGTGTCGGTGTTTATCTGGGCCTTACGTGGTAAAATAGCTTCTTTTAGAATCCAAATCTACAAAATAAACACAGTGAGACCACAAACTCCCCAGGAAAGGTTTCACTGAGCTCAGATTAGCTGAGCAGTGGGCTCTTCAATCCAATTAGACTTCTTTTATAAGCCAGAGGCATCGCCTCCTGCTGGACATTAGAAAGAATGCAGGTCCCATTTCAGACCTGGAGGTCCCAACACAAGAAAAGAAACAATATATCTGAAAAATGATAAACATTCAGCAGATGCATTATCAGTTTTGTGGTTTACTATGCTGTGGGTCTCTAAATGGCATTTGAAGCATCAGAAACCTGCAGGTGTAAAACGACCGTGATGATCTGAAACCAAAGAGAAAAAAAACAGACAGAGCAGGAGAGACGTGTGCTTTTATTCCAGGATCAATGCTGCTGCATCATGGAAAAAACTCTTTCTCACAACAATTTATTTAAAGTAACTCCACACCAACAACAAGCTTTACACTGTTAGAAAATCATCAAAAATAAAAAAATAAGTTCATGTAAAAATAGAAAATTAAAGCAGTCAGTGGAGCTTTATTGTGCTAAAATGAAGCTGTCCCGCACGCTGCCAGTTTATGTGTTGCACAGATCAGACTGAATTAGAAAACTGCGGTCAGATGCCTTCAAGTAACTCCGGAAGAGACGGATTGCTGGAAAAACCAATCTCCACCGAAAGAAATGGCTTTTTTCCTGCACGTTTTTCATGCTGAATCGTACGCTGGCTGAAATCAATACTTACTAAAGATGTCAGAAGCACAGACACAGACAGAACCACAGCAAGTCTCCAGAGCACATAAACAGTAATTATCGCCTCCACAGTAATGCGTCACAGCTTCACCTGCAAGTGAAATAAATCATCTTCAGCCATCATTTTGCAACACAAACATTCTCATTCACTGCCACCAGTTTAGCTTCAAAATATCAAATAAATCTAAACAGAAACCCTAAGAACACAATTTTGTGTTGAACATTTCTGCTGAACACGCAGAGAGCAGCTCTGCAGGTTAACAGCACCGACACAAACACACAAAGACACACACATTTCCCACCCGGCAGACGATCCTGTAGGAGGACGATACCGCAGGTGTTTCCTGTCAGGCTTTTTATTTGTGCTGCTGAAAACCCACAAACTCAGTAAATCAAAGTAGCCACAACAGGCTACTTTAATAATAAAATATTGTGTTTTCCTTTCAAGTAAAATAAGGTTTGCATTCATTACTAAGAATTAAAAATCGGTGTAGTCTGAGTTTTCCTCTTTTCCCTTAAGTACAGTTCACATATGGACCCTCTCACCTTTAACCCCTCAGCTCCTCATTTACTTCTTCTGACTTCTTAATCTGGTCTCCTCAGTTTTCTGTGGTCACCTGCTCTGAAGAAATGATTTGATTGGCTGAGCAGCATGGTCTGTGTTTCTGTGTACATACACTGACTACCGTACAGAAAAATTAAAAGGCCACGCAGACTAAAATAACCTTACTGTAAATACCAGAAATGTCGAGCAGAGTAAAATAGAAATGGTCTGTCAAAATCTGGTCAGAGGTGTGGGTCCTGATCGCAGTCCGCCCATCGGTGACTTAGGTAATAGCAGTATCAAGTTGCTCAATTTTCAAATCAGTTGCATTTCTTTTTCAGCTTTAAAATAAATGGATTTTTCTTTTCCCCCCAAAATGTTTGACTGAGTCTCTGAAAATGATGAAGAGCGCTGGTTTTGATGCAATTTGATTAAAAACGGTCCCAGTTTTATTATCCACATTTTAAACAGTGATTTGCTTTTCTTGGCTGCTTGTTTTTACTAATTTACTAAAACAGGAACTGCTTTTTTTTACCCTCTGAAACCCAGTTAGCTCTGGAGCGAGTTAATGCACCTCAGGCTTCCTTCAGATCCAGCTCGTCTAATTTAGTTTGTAAGTGTAACAGTTCTTCCTGTTCCTCTGATCATTGAAGTGTTTTCACAACAAATATTGAGCCCGATGTTCCAGTGTCCAGTTTTACATTATTAAAATTATGTTTATAGCCTGGTACACAAAAAAATCACACCCAGATATTTAAACAAACAAATGAATAACTTTGATGGTAAAAAAATGAACATGCAGACAATAAATGCAGTCAGCTGATCTTTATTATGGCAGCAGATTATTGCCTCCTCAGCAGATGTCCTGCGTGGCATCAGTTTATCAGTTGCACAGATCATAGCGGCAGCACTGGGAGATGGTCAGGGGGGGCTGATTCAAAAAACTGCAGTCGAACGCGTCCATGCAACCCTTTGAGTACTTTACCACTGTGAAAGTCACAGGACAGAACTGACTGTCAGACAACTCCTTCACTCGAGGTCCAATAATGCATTTTTGCCAAATGTTTTAGGTCAGGGGTCTCGAACTCCAGGTCTCGTGGCCCGGTGTCCTGAAGGTTTTAGATGTGTCTCTGCTTCATAACACCTGAGTCAAATATAGAAGTCATTAGCAGGACTCTGGAGAACTTGACTGCATACTGAGGAGGTAATTTAGCCATTTGATTCAGGTGTGTTGGATCAGGGACACATCTAAAACCTGCAGGACACCGGGCCCTGAGGACTGGAGTTCGAGACCCCTGTTTTAGGTGATACTTACTGGATCCAGCATTGATGATGAGAGAAAAACAGACATCATTAGAACCGCGGCACGTCTCCACAGGACCTGAACATTGCCTGTCGCCTCCACAGTTACACTTCAAGGCTTCACCTGTCAACAAAAAAAAATCCATCATATACGCCCCAAAGGTCCTTATTCACAGATACAGTCCACCTTTAAAATAACTTAAATAATAATTAACCCAAAGGACAAAATCTGGTGTTAAATGTCTGCATTTTCAGGCATCTGATAAACACTCAGAGCAGCTCTGCAGGCTAACTCACTCTGACTGACAGCCAGCAGCACCAGAACAGTGAGAATCACAGTCTTCATGCTTTTCTTCTTGTGTCTGAGAGGAAAAAAGTGGCGAAATGTGAGCAGATTACAGTCTGCATTAAAAAGACATCTTCAAACACACAAACATTTCCCACCCGGCAGACGATCCTGTTGGAGGACGATACCGCAGATGTTTCCTGTCAGGCTTTTTATTTGTGCTGCTGAAAACCCAGAAACTCAGTAAATCATTAACCACAAAAATATCAGGTTAAACTCAGGCTCTTACTCAAAGTGAATTTAGAGTAACAGGACAGGAGAAAGCAGCTCGTTCAGTCTTCGTGTTGGGGAAGATCATCAAAGTCTGAAGAATGGGATGAGAAAGAGTTTATCGAGTACAAGAAACCCGAACAGGCTTCACGATCCAACTGACGTCCCTTCATCTGCTTCTGCCTCTAAACTCTTCTTCCTGAGTTTTGGTTTGTGCATAAGTCACGCCCACTTAAAAAGAGAAAAAAGAATCCTGATTGGCTTAGAACTATTGGTCTGTGCTTGTGTTGAACACATTAGCGTCATATGATCAGGAAGTCTCACCAAGATCACCAGTATTTCCAAAACTTTTTAAGAAGTTGCCCTGACTTTCATGTCAGTCTGCAGTTGTTCATGTGACCTGCCCTTAAACCAGCTCTCACATGGCTGCATGTGGCTTTTTTCACACAGTGACTTCAGGATGTTACACAATTCAAAGGATGATATCCAGCCTTCTCTTGGTTGCAGTCATGTGCTGCATAACAAAATGGATGATGAGATTATCACTGTGCATTGATTAGTACATAATGTTTTAATATCATGAATTTGCCACCATATTTCCACCTTTTTGTTGTGTCCTTACCGTCTCTGTGTTGTTGTAAACTGGTTGTGCTCAGCTGTTTGCTCCCTCATAGATACTTCTGCACTCCTCGGGCAGGTCTGAGTGTTATTTGACCAGCTTTTATGTCCTTCTGCCATCCACAGTGCATGAAATATGTCTTTGGATTTTCACACTTCTGCAGATTGATTCAAGGAAGCCCTTTTCAGTTCAGTTCTATTCATATAGCACCAAATCACAACAGTCACCTCAAGGCACTTTTTTATTTTAGCCTGTCATGACTGGCAGATATTGCAACCAGAATTGTGGTCTGAACGCACTGTTGTGCCAGGCATATTTACTCTTCTAAGATGAGCTCTATAGATTCTCTATAGGCTCTTCTAGTTAATGTTGTCCTCTTATTTTATTTATTTGTGTTATTTATACATATACAGGTGTCCTTGTGATGCCAGAGTTGACAGGCTGACAAAAAAGAGAGAGAGAGAGAAGAAAAAAAATAGAAAAATAGAAAAAGGGGATACCCCAGCAAACAGCATACACAAAAGAACAAACAATACCTGGAAAAATAAATTTATAAGGAAAAAAAGACCGAGACAAAGCATGGATACACAAACCAACAATCCTGTTATACCGTGCTTGCATGAGTAAGCATGAGTGTCTGTGTCCATGTCATGAAATGTGCTTACTAACGAGGGTGGAAAGCCGCAGCTCCGCCCACCAGAAGAACGAGACAGACAGACAAAGAGCCAGGACACCCGGGCTGTCCGCAACCCATCAAGAGCACTGAAGACCCATTGGCCACACACTACAATGCCAACTGCTTGGCCACCCCTGCACACACACACACACCCCCAGCACACATCTTTAATGACTCTAGAAACAAGAATTGACTTTGAAATGATTTGGGATTTTCTCTGATCCACACAGGTATACATACACCCCCACTAATATTTGGTCAAATGACCCTTACCATGTTGCACCTTGATCAGATGCTTTTGGTGTGCATCAACAGTCTTCTGGCATAATTCAGGCTGGACAGCTGACCGCTCTCTTTGGTAGAATTGGTAACGTTAATTTGAATCAGTTGTTTCCTGGCACGGCCCCGGCCTTTAAGCGCAGTCCCCAAATATTCAGTAGTGCTGAGTTTGGGCCTTTGGAAGCTTAACAGGCTGCTTCTAAACAACTGCAGCTTCTCGGGTCATCAGTTCAAACAACTGTAGATAAGCACACGTTTTTCAGATCTCTTTAGATGGTGACATGATGTCCTGCTTCTTGAGCTCTATTAGCTTGCGTCACTTTGTCATACAGGTGCTATTTAAGTGCTTTCTTGGTTCCACACGTGTGCAGTAATCAGGCCTGGGAACGAGCCACAGGTAAGGACAGAGAAAGAGGAACCAAAACCCAAAACGAGCCACGAGAGGAATCTAGCACGTGAACACAGAAGGGAACACAGTGGAGACCAATCAATGCAGACAGAAACCAAAAACACACAAAACTGAAAGACACCACGCAAACAATAAAGTTAAACAGGAACCAAATCACAGACTCACAAAACTGAAACTCATTTCCAGGATAACCATGAAGCAAAAGCAGCAAAAGACTGGGGAATATCACAGGAAACCAAAGAGCCAGCAAACACAAAAATCAAAACTCCAAACTTAAATAATACAACACAACCTGAGTGTGAAAATGACCACAACCATAATGAAATCATCATCAATCAATCATCAGAAACTGCAGTGAAATCAAAGAGAACTGAACACCGCGTTGGTTCTTTCTGTCACTAAAAGCAGGGACAGCGTGGATATTTTTGTTTCACTGTGGAAAAGTCCACTCCACTATGTGGAGTTTGCCTGTTCTCTCCGTGTCTGTGTGGGTTTCCTCCGGGTACTCCGGTTTCCTCCCACAGTACAAAGATATGCAGTTACTGGGGTTAGGTTAATTGGTGACTCTAAATTGTTCATAGGTGTGAATGTGAATGGTTGTCTGTCTCTCTGTGTTGGCCCTGCGACAGGCTGGTGACCTGTACAGGTGTACCCTGCCTCTCGCCCTGTGGCAGCTGGGATAGGCTCCAGCCCGCCCCATGACCCGGAACACAATAAGTGGAAGAGAATGGATGGATGGATGGATGGATGGATGGATGGACTGTGGAAAACACAGAAAACTCTAATGTAGATGTAGATGTTTGGAAACCTTTGACTGCATCGAGTGGGTTTTGTAGATAAAATTCACGTCAGCCGGAGTATTTGTGTAAATTGTGTTTTGTGCTGACTTGTTTGTCCCGTGTTGTCAGCTGCTAAAATGCCGACGCTGGTGACATCTCTTTTTGTGTGTGTTTTGTAGGAGACCTGAACTGCATCGCAGGAGCGACGTCTCGTAACGGAGCGTTCATCTGGGATGTCAGGAAAGGAAAAATCATCACTCGCTTCAATGAGGTTAATACTTCACCACGTGCCTTTCATTGATGCCATGGTTCTCTGAAACTAATCACATAATGAGTTAAAATAATGAGTAATACTGAGTCCAGCTTATTAGAACGATGGTGTCTGCAGTGATGACCTCTCTGTTGTCCAACAGCACGGGAAGAACGGGATTTTCTGTATATCCTGGAGCCACAAAGATTCAAAGAGGATTGCCACCTGCAGCGGAGACGGATTCTGGTAAGTACTTTGTCTTCTCTCCTGATGAGAGCATCTTATTTGTCCTTCACAGCGATTCACGTGTCTTTTACATTGTTGTGCCGACAGCATCGTCCGGACCATCGACGGGAAAATCCTCCACAAGTACAAACACCCTGCTGCTGTGTTTGGTTGTGACTGGAGCCAGAACAACAAGTAAGACCTTCATCCGCACATTTTGGCTTTACTCTTTCATTTAAATGAACCATTTACAGCAAAATGAAAAGATATGACTGCATAAAGCAGGACTATATTTAAAAAAAGGGAGAAAAGCAAGTAAAACAGGCAGAAAGAGGACACTGTACTGTCACAGCCTGTTCTTTGAAGAAAGGATGGTGTGAGAGGTTAGCTGGGCACAAAATGTACCTCACAAGTACTTTAAAGAACCTAATCCATTATTTCCCTGTATCTCTACAGTGGAGACAGTGTTAGAAGACAGTATGACCCACAGAGACACAACAGTGCTAAAATCAGGAGAATTCCATGTTTGCCTGGCTGCAGAACAGGATTAGGTGATGATTTTTACATTTTAAGGCTTTGTGACCTCAGTAAACTCTTTTCTGACGGTCCCAGTCACTAGTTTCAAGTCTTACTTTATTAGACATGATGTTCTGTTAAGGTCCCACTTACAGTCAAGTGGCAGCGCATGCTTTAGACCGGGCTACAGTGTTGCATAAGTGAAGGCTTCACATCCGTCCACCCATTCGCTTCTGCTTATCCTTTTCAGGGTCGCAGGGGGGCAGGAGCCTATCCCAGCTGACATAGGGTGAGAGGCAGGGTACACCCTGCCTCTCACCAGTCTGTCACAGGGCTAACACAGAGAGACAAACAACCATTCACACTCACATTAGAACAATTTAGTGACCAATTAACCTAAAACCAGGAAGTTCATGTCTTTGGACTGTGGGAGGATATCAGACTACCCAGAGGAAACCCACGCAGACACGGGGAGAACATGCAAACTCCACACAGAGAGAGAGGCCCGGGCCAAGGTGGAATCAAACCTGGACCTTCTGTTATTGTAGCTGTGAGGCAGCAGTGCTAACCACCACACCACCGTGCTTCACAGTCAAGCTAAATATAGGCTAATATCTGCGTACACATGCATAACCAGCCACATACATCGTGTCCACCTCATGATGCAGAAGCTTGTAGAACCAAAAATCTCCACTTTGGTCTCGTCTGTCCCAAAAACCTAAGCCGTGCTGCCAGGTGAGCTCAAACTGCAACCTCTGAACCCGGCACTGCAGTTCCTCTACAGTCCAGCAGGGCGCCAGCAGTGAGTCAGTCCCCATAGACTCCCATGTTACAACTTTCCAGCAAAAATAAACATGTTTACAGCTGATACAGAAACTGCTTTGGTCTCTGTGGATAATTTCCTCCTTCAAAACAACTTTATAATAACTCACACCTTAAAGCCTAAAGGGCCATGGCCTCTTTGACTGACAGGTGGATGGCGACACAGGTGGTTGTAGCTGCTCTTCTAGGCTTCACCTCAGCTTACTGGAGTCCTTGAACTGGACCTTTGGATGTTATTTAGCACTAATAAGCAGGTATCTGTGTCCATGCCCAAAATGCAAACAGCAAGGCTTCAAAACAGGATTTCATAAACCACTGGGTTACTTACCTTTTTTATATACAGTGTTTGTATGAGCAGGGACAGAGAATGTTTAACCCATCGATATCTGCTATTTAAACAAATGAATCACAGTGGGTTGAATGAAATATTCAGTGTTTAATCTGGACCTGTTCCCCAGGCTGCAACATGTTGGTTCAGTTTATGTTGTATTAGGAGTGTGCAGCAGGCTTTGGGGGGGATGATTTCTGTCCTTTGGTGGGTGTGGCACAGGCGTTCAATCAACCTGGAAATGTTTTAAGGTCAGCGCACAACATAAATCAGCTGATCTAGGTAATGTGGGTAATATAGGAGCCCGTTCGACCCAAGCATTTCCATTTAAATAAATGTTACAGCGTTTTGCCGCTGCTGAATGCCGACCAGCAGTTTAAAAAAAAAAGTGGAGTCAGCCTTTAATGCTGTGTAACTCCACACAGTTACCTCCTCCAGCCCTTTCCCATCTGTTTGCAGAGATATGATAGCAACAGGCTGTGAGGATAAAAACGTCCGCGTGTACTACCTGGCCACCAGCTCGGACCAGCCTCTGAAGGTGTTCACGGGGCACTTGGCTAAAGTGTTCCATGTTCGCTGGTCCCCACTGAGAGAAGGAATCCTGTGTTCTGGATCAGACGATGGGTGGGTACAGACACACTGAGAGGAGACGGTAACACACACCATCCAAAATGTTTCTCTGTAGCACCAAATGAAAACCAGGAAGATCGATGAAATAAGAACCGAGGGATGTGTGGATGTGGAAACATGAACTCTGCAGACGTGTAAATATGCCTGCGGTAATGCTTTTAAACTGATTCAAAGAGATGTCCCCTCTGTGTGCGTGTGTGTGCGTGTGTGTGTGTGTGTGTGTGTGTGTGCGTGTGTGCGCGCGTGCATGCAGGACTGTTCGCATCTGGGACTACACACAGGACGCGTGTATCAATGTGCTGAGTGGCCACACAGCTCCAGTCAGAGGCCTGATGTGGAACACAGAGGTGCCTTACCTCCTCATTTCAGGTAATGTCGCTAAAAGTTGTGTCTGATTTTGCTGTTATCTGGTTTGTGATCAGTATCCGTTAGGACTGGGGGATATTTTCAGGATTTTTTCTCTACATAAACACAGGAAAAAGGTTTCCATACTTCCTGTCGTATATCTCCTGTTCCAGTGATGGATGTTTCTAATAATGAGCTGAGGTAAATGTGCTGCTCTGCAGGTTCTTGGGATTATACGATCAGAGTGTGGGACACGAGAGATGGCACGTGTTTAGATACCGTCTACGACCACGGAGCTGATGTCTACGGTGAGTCAGTCAACACTTCCTGTTTACAGCATCCTGTCTAAGAGTGTTTTAATAGACGTGTAAATCAGACCTTCTGTCATAACTTCGTCACTTGAATATTCATTTATTTCATGCATGTTCATCCTTTGACTGCCCCTCACACTGCTCTACGGTGTGTGTGTGTGTGTGTGTGTGTGTGTGTGTGTGTGTGTGTGTGTGTGTGTGTGTGTGTGTGTGTGTGTGTGTGTGTGTGTGTGTGTGTGTGCGCACGTGCAGGTCTAACGTGTCATCAGAGCCGTCCGTTCACCATGGCCAGCTGCAGCAGAGACAGCACGGTGAGGCTGTGGTCCCTCACTCCCCTCATCTCCCCTCTGCTGCTGAACATCCTCACGGATCAGCCCTGGGAGAAGATCATCGGAAACACAGGTGAGATCACACCTGAGCTGCTCGTTCATATCTTAGTGTTGCAGATATTTTGGACTTGAGCTGCAAACCCTACGTTGGTTTCATTACCAAGGCAGCTTTCTTTCATCGCCATGATCGTGGAAAACTCTGAGTGGGCTGAAGCTTACACAATTCAATTCAATTTATTTTATTTATATAGCGCCAAATCACAACAAACTGTCGCCTCAAGGCGCTTTGAATTGTGGGTAATGACCCTACAATAATACAGAGAAAACCCAACAGTCAAAACGACCCCCTATGAGCAGCACTTGGTGACAGTGGAAAGGAAAAACTCCCTTTTAACAGGAAGAAACCTCCAGCAGAACCAGGCTCAGGGAGGGGCAGTCATCTGCCGCGACCGGTTGGGCTGAGGGGAGAGAAAGACATGCTGTGGAAGAGAGCCAGAGATTAATATCAATTAATGATTAAATGCAGAGTGGAGTATAAACAAAGTAAATAAGGTGAATGAGAAACAGTGCATTATGTGAACCCCCCAGCAGACTAGGCCTATAGCAGCATAACTAAGGGAGGGTTCAGGGTCACCTGATCCAGCCCTAACTATAAGCTTTATCATAAAGGAAAGTTTTAAGCCTAATCTTAAAAATAGAGAGGGTGTCTGTCTCCCAAATCCAAGCTGGAAGCTGGTTCCACAGAAGAGGCGCCTGAAAGCTGAAGGCTCTGCCTCCCATTCTACTCTGAAGTATCCTAGGAACCACAAGTAAGCCAGCAGTCTGAGAGCGAAGTGCTCTGTTGGGGTGATATGGTAATATGAGGTCTTTGAGATAACATGGTGCCTGATTATTCAAGACCTTGTATGTGAGGAGAAGGATTTTAAATTCTCTTCTAGATTTAACAGGGAGCCAATGAAGAGAAGCCAATATGGGAGAAATCTGCTCTCTCTTTCTAGTCCCTGTCAGTACTCTAGCTGCAGCATTTTGGATCAGCTGAAGGCTTTTCAGGGAGCTTTTAGGACAGCCTGATAATAATGAATTACAATAGTCCAGCCTAGAAGTAATAAATGCATGAATGAGCTTTTCAGCATCACTCTGAGGTGCCGTTTACACAAGACCGTTTTCATTTTGAAACGGTGTCGTTTTGATGCGTTTCGACCTTGCGTTTACACGACAACGGTGTCGTTTTGATGCGTTTCGCCCTTCTGTTTACACGACAACAGAGTGAAAACGATGTGTTTCAGAAACGGGGTCCAGAGTGGAGCGTTTCAGAAACGCACCGGCTTGCGTTTTCGTGTAAACACTTGAAACCGGGGTGATTTGAAAACGCTCGACTCGCACATGCGCACTATGGTTGCGACGGCCAGTTTTTCGCACACGCGCAAACTGATAAACAGTACTCGCGGATTCACGAGTGCTTCTTATGCTTTTCCTGTGTTTTTACCGTGTTGTAATTCAGCGTTGTGTGCAGCAGCGATCCAACCTCATCATCGGTCCACACAAAACCTCTCACATTGGCCGTTTTGTAAGTAATGAACAATTTGCCGCACTACCTACTGTGTCACTCCACGCATGCGCGTCTTGCGTAAACAAACTGCAAAGAGAAAACCAACGCCAACTTGTGGCCTGGCATGGGAACTACATCGTATTCATGGTTTCACATGTCCTCGTGTAAACGCGGATCGTTTCTGAAATGCCATCGTGTAAACGAAAGGCTGAAACGCATCAAAACGACACCGTTTCCAGTGAAAACAGCTTCGTGTAAACGGCACCTGAGAAACAATGTTTCTAATTTTAGAAATATTGCGCAAATGCAAAAAAGCGGTCCTACATATTTGTTTAATATGTGCATTGAAGGACATATCCTGGTCAAAAATGACTCCAAGATTTCTCACAGTGTTACTGGAGGCCAAAGTAATGCCATCCAGAGTAAGTATCTGGTTAGACACCATGTTTCTAAGATTTGTGGGGCCGAGAACAAGAATTTCAGTTTTATCTGAATTAAGAAGCAGGAAATTAGAGGTCATCCAGGCCTTAATATCTTTAAGACATTCCTGCAGTTTAACTAATTGATGTGCACCATCTGGCTTCATTGATAGGTAAAGCTGAGTATCATCTGCATAACAATGAAAATTGATGCAGTGCTTTCTAATAATACTGCCTAAGGGAAGCATGTATAATGTAAATAAAATTGGTCCTAGCACAGAACCCTGTGGAACTCCATAATTAACCTTAGTGTGTGAAGAAGACTCCCCATTTACATGAACAAATTGGAGTCTATGAGATAAATATGATTCAAACCACTGCAGTGCAGTACCTTTAATACCTATAGCAAGCTCTAATCTCTGTAATAAAATGTTATGGTCAACAGTATCAAAAGCTGCACTGAGGTCCAACAGGACAAGCACAGAGATGAGTCCACTGTCAGAGGCTCTAAGAAGATCATTTGTAACCTTCACTAATGCTGTTTCTGTACTGTGATGAATTCTGAAACCTGACTGAAACTCTTCAAATAAACCGTTCCTCTGCAGATGATCAGTGAGCTGTTTTACAACTACTCTTTCAAGAATCTTTGAGAGAAAAGGAAGGTTGGAGATTGGCCTATAATTAGCTAAGACAGCTGGGTCAGTGATGGCTTTTTACACAGAATTCTGCTGCAAGGTTAATCCTCAGTCACACTAGCTTAACAGCTAAAAAGACAACATGGGCCACTTATACACCTTTAATGGTTTGTATCTATGACATCTGCACACTTTCTTTGAGAGAAATTCTAAAATGTTGTCATGCCATTAATTCTGGGTTTCAATCATTTTTATGCAAAAAGAAGCAAAGCGAACTCCTCTCTGTCAGTGAAGCTGTTTTCATCTGTCTGGGAATGAAAACTTGCAGAGTTATGATGAGGAGTTAGAACAGTGTAGCTCACTCTGGAAATAAAAAATCAACTATAATGTGGTAAAAGAGTAACGTAGTTTTAAAGGTGGTGAGGTTTAGAATATGCTGTATATAATACTGCAGCCTGCATCTTTTCACACTGTAATTTATGTTTGTTTCCATTTGATTTAATTCTTTGCTTTGAATTTTTTTTTTTGCTTGTCATTTTTGAAAAACCTGTTATTATGACTCACTCTAAGATCATTATTAACTAGAAGCACTCAGAGAGCGCAAACCTCCGCCAGGGCCATAGGGTCACTGACGCTGTAATACGTGTATCTAAATACTGTGAAATAATCTTTCATCTTTCCCAGACAACAATAACCCCCTATCCCACAGTAGTGAAGAATCCTTAAAAAAATTCCTGGATTCAGATCGTGATCTGGATCACCGCCAAAATTTAATCACTTCTTCCTCTTGTCATTTTCAACCACTCCACAAAATTTCATCGAAATCCGTTCATAACTTTTGGAGTAATCCTGCTGACAGACAGATAAACAAACGCGACCGAAAACATAACCTCCTTGGCGGAGGTTTGAGTATCTGCCTGAAGACTTCTGCAGCTGTAAATCTGTTAGCCATGGCTCACTGCAAAATATCAGAATGTAGTGATTATAAGAGGAAAATTACTTTATCTTCACACCAAAAAAACCCCCAAAGCAAAACAAAAGAAAAAAAACATGAAATGTGGGAGAAACATATGATACTCGGTCACCCGAAGGTCAAAGAAAACCAAGAACAAATCGCTGCAGAGCAGCAGCAACCAGCAGACGTCCAGCAGATCTGATTTTAAGCCTTGATGTTGAGTTTCTGACAGCCTGTCTCTTTATATCCCAGCTTACACTCTCTCAGACTTCCAAGATTCCTGAGAGAGGAAATTTCAGGATTTATGCCCTTGAACTTTGGAGGAATCGACCTTAAACTATTAGTGAATAAAAGAAATGCATACAGCCACACGTCCTTGATCTTTTAATCTTTAAGTTTTTTTCAACAACAAGAACCAAATTAGATCCACTCAGTCGATGCTGCATCTCACTGAGCCAGTTCACACGTTCTTCACCTTCTCCACATCTCTGCCTCCCTCTCAGTCTGTCTCACAGGTCTTTATGTGTTCTTTGTTCTATAAAATTATTTCAGTCATGTCTGTTTCTGTTCTAAGATGTTCTTGGCATTTCTTCCTGTTAATTAATTTTTTGTGAAGCCTTTTGAATTTTTACATGTAGTATTGGGCTACACAAATAAAACTGACTTTTTGTGTGTGTGTGTGTGTGTGTGTGTGTGTGTGTGTGTGTGTGTGTGTGTGTGTGTGTGTGTGTGCGCGCGCAGACACAGCGATGGTTCCCGGCTCGCCGCCGCTGCTCTGTGGAAAAGTGTCCCGAGACATCAAGCAGGAGCTGGACAAGCTGAGCTTCGACATCAGAGCCAAGAAGCTTCGCTGGTTCTCTGAATGCTTTTCGGTAACGACTCTCTGAAAGCTGAATTATTGCGTCATGTTACCGTGATTAACTCCCAGCAGGGCCACACTAGTGTGGAGTCAGCTCATAACTGTGAGCCTGCCCACATTTCAGCAGATTTTTCAACCTACAGTGATGTGTGGTGGATTTTAGGGAAGTTTCCATAGGAAGAAATCATGGTGAGAAGAATGTACCGGCTCCATCAGAGAAAGTTCATAGTTCAGGATTGTGCCAGTTTAAGAGGAGAACAGTTCTCCTGCTGAATGTGTCCACACGTTACTCCTCTACATTCAGCTGGAGGAAAACTGTCACGTGCTCTGTGAGAGGACAATACAGCTGCTCCATGCAGGTGGTGTCAAAATCCGACCAGACCAGGGGTGCAGTCAAATAAGTCAGTTTTGCTCAGGAAGGTTTCTGATGAACTCATTTATACTTCATTTATAGGAGATAATTATATCTCATAATTCATAGCAATGCATCATCACAGGGTTTCAGTATTTCTGTTCTTTGTCTCCCCCTTCTGGGATTTAACTGCAACTTCAGACTTTCCAAAGCTGATTCTACTCTGCGATGATGCTGAAGCTCAGATGCGTTGTTGTCTTCTCTGTATATTGTATACTGACCTTTGCATTTCTGCCTGTAACCTTCATTAGGGGCATCAAAAAATATATTACAGATGGCACTTTAAATAGCATAAATGTCGAAAAAAAGAAATGAAGCCTCAATCCATCTGTCACTCCGTTCCCTTCTCCCATCACTTGTAAACAAGACCCTGAGATACAGGCCTGCCGGTACCCGTCAGCTGCCTGAGTCCCACAGGCTAACCAAGTCCAATATGACTCCTTCAACTTGATGGCTCCCTTCACTTCTGGCGACCACCATCTGGTTCGGGGGTTACCACAACGACGGGCACCAACCACCTTGCAGTGACAGCTCTGAGCAGCAGCCTCAACAATGGACTCAATGTCCTCATCCTCCCTCGGAATGCTGTCGAAGTTCTGCCGGAGGTGGGAGTTGAAGATCTCCCGGACTGGGGCTTCTGCCAGGCGTTCCCAGCATACCCTCACAACACGTTTAGGTGCACCAGGTCTGTCCAGCATCCTCCCCCGCCACCTGATACAACTGAACTCTAGGTGGTGATCAGTTGACAGCTCAGCTCCTCTCTTTACCCGAGTGTCCAGAACATACGGCCGCAGACCTGATGATACGATTACAAAATCGATCACTGACCTGTGACCTATGGTATCCTGGTGCCATGTGCACTTATGGACATCCTTATGTTCGAACATGTTGTTCGTTATGGCTAAACTGTGGTTTGCACAGAAGTTCAATAATAAAACACCATTCGGGTTCAGATTAGGCATCATTGCCCACGTGAGTGTTGAAGTCTCCCAGCAGGACGATGGAGTCACTGGATGGAGCACCCTCGAGCACCCCACCCAGGGTGGGTATGCTAAACTGTCGGCACATAAGCACAAACAACAGTCAGGACCCGTTCCCCAGCCCAAAGAGGCAGGGAAGCAACCCTCCAACTCCGATGTAAAGGCAGCAAGCCGAGGGGATGCAAGAATACCCACCCCAGCTCGCCACCTCTCACTGAGGGCAAATCCAGACTGGAACAAAATCCAGCCCCTCTCCAGGAGACTGGTTCCAGAGCCCAGGCCATGCGTTGAGGTGAGCCCGACTATATCTAGCTGGTATCTCTCAACCTCACGCACTAGCTCAGGCTCCTTCCCCACCAGTTCCAACAGCCAGTCTCGATAGCCAGTGATCAGTCTGTCAGGGCCTCTGCCCTCAGCCACCGCATTGCACCTGACCCCTACAACACCTCCTGCGGGTGGTGGGCCTACAGAAGGGCAGGCCCATGTCTTCTCTCCAGCCTGCGGGCAGTCGGGCACCACAGGCTAATGCCGGGCCACCAGACGCTCTCCCTTGAACTCCCTCCCCAGGCCTGGCTCCAGGGTGGCTTCCCTTGGTGGCTCTTCCATAGGGGTCTTTGGAATCACTCTTTGTCTGGCCCCTCACCCAGGACCAATTTGCCATGGGAGACCCTGCCAGGGGGACAAGCCCCCAGACAACAAAGCTCCTGGGATCACTGGGACACAGTGACCCCTCCACCACGATAAGGTGCCGATTCATGGAGGGGAATTATCTGAACATTCAACAAAGAATTTAGTCACAGATAAAATCTTTTATATTTACTCTTATTAAACAAAGATATGAATTCTTTTTGTAACATGTTTTTCAGCCTCTAGACTGAATGCAGTTCTTCTGTACAAACATTATAAACTGAATTCAAATGACATGAGTGGGTGTGGAGCTTTGAGAGGCAGTGCTGTTAAGCCCTGAAATTTCACATCTGTTTTGAGGGAAACATTTTCTTTAGTTCTTTTTTGTCAGCTTTTGTAAAGTTTTACTTGCGTTTGATGAAACGGTAAAAAGCAGCTTTGCTAATTTAATATTTGAGGTGTTTTTCCAGCTGCAGTTTTTTTTACTGTGAGTGCAGCTTTGTTGGTTCTCCTTTTAGCTTGTTTGTCTGGCTGAAGGTGACTCAACGAAAAGCTCTTCTCCTCCTCCTCCTCCTCCTCCTCCTCCTCCTCCTCCTCCTCCTCATCCTCCTCCACCCCCTGAATGGGATTTTACTCAAAGGCTGTGCAGATCAAACAGAGATTAGGAAAGAAAAGAGGTCGAGATTTTATTTTTGAGGAGATTAGAATTCAGTGAGAGGAGAGCTCTGCTTCAGTTTCAGTAGTACGTACTCACTGAGAAGTGCTTTTTTCTTAAACAGCTTTATCAGTTTATTTGGGGTCTTTCTGCTGTGCTGAACTTTGCTCTGAGATCACCTCATTCATGTGCTGCAACCGCAACAGCAATAAAAGAAAAATAAAAGCAGCATAAACACGTTAGGAGGAGGATACACAAGTTTAAGTTTCAGATCCTGAAAATCCAGTTCCACATGTCTGTGTGGAACTGGATTATTGGCCTGGGTTTGAGAACCTTTAACCTCAAACATGTTTGAACATGTTTTCCATCGGTGTGCCTTTCTTCTGTTTATGAACGTACGTGTGTGTGTGTGTGTGTGTGTGTGTGTGTGTGTGTGTGTGTGTGTGTGTGTGTGTGTGTGTGTGTGTGTGTGTGTGTGTGTGTGCGTGCGCACCAGCCTCCAGGAGGCAGCAGCAACCTGTGGGACCTGGTGTCTGTGATCAACGGCCAGGACGACTCACTGCTACCGTCCAGCTACAGCAAAGGAGTGATGCACATGAAGCACCTGCTCAAGTTTAAAACCGTACGTCGTGATTTCTGCTCTCATGGCACGAGGGGGTTTGAAAACTGGTGATTATTGTAGCGTGCACATTCAAAAAAGGAAAGACAGCGATCAGACAGAAAGCTCGTTTCCCCATTGAATGTGTGTCAGTCCCATCCCTGCCCCACACACTTCCACAAAAACGGTTTCATGAACAGCAGCTCTGAAAACAGCTCTTTAATGGTTATTGGAGTTGAGAACAAACAGTTGTGCAATACCAAGACCATGAACCTGTTACTTCATACCCCTGCAGCCCTGTTTCCAACCACAGGCTGCATGGCATGTAACCTCAGTTTGTTTTCTCTCAGTCTGAAGCTCAGGAGCTGACGATAGTGAAGATGTCTAAATTTGGAGGCGGAATCGGAGCTCCCAGCAAAGAGGAGCGGCTGAAAGAAGCTGCAGATATCCATCTGAGGCTGGGACAGATCCAACGATACTGCGAGCTGATGGTGGAGCTGGGACAGGTGTGTGTGTGTGTGTGTGTGAGATTTCCATATTTTGCAGCAGCTTCTTTTGCTGGCTCCACCTTCATCCCTTTGAAGTTATGAGTCAGATTAATCTTTGACTAAAACTGATATTAACCAGGTAAAGATTGCATCGGGGCAGCACGGTGGCGCGGTGGTTAGCACTGTTGCCTTACAGCAAGAAAGCTAGAAGGTCCTGGGTTCGAATCCACCTTGGCTGGAACCTTTCCGTGTGGGGTTTGCATGTTCTCCCTGTGTCTGCGTGGGCTTCGTCCCACAGCCCAGAGACGTGGAGTTAGGTTAATTGGTGATTCTCCATTACCCATAGGTGTGAATGGTTCTCTGTCCAGGGTGCCTCTTGGCCTCTGACAGCTGTGATAGGCTCCTGCAGCCCTGAAAAGGATAAACAGAAGAAAACAGATCAAGATGAGGGAAATGGATTTTGTTAAATGTTTTTCTGACGCTGCAGTTTAAAATCTCACAATAATAGCCAACATCTGCCCTGCAGGAACCAGCAGCTGTCATCACGGTGAAATCCACAGTGGTGGTTCAGTTTGCAGATATATTCACAGTATTTTGTGTGTTTCAGTGGGAGAAAGCATTATCCGTGGCACCAGGAGTCTCCATGAAGTACTGGAAGAAGCTCATGCAGAGGTAACCTACAGTGAGCACCAGCACTACACAAATTCAGTCCAAGTGTCTGTGAAACCTTCGGCTGTAGACTTGTGAACGAAAAGTCTCTGTTCTGACATGAATGCACGAAATGGACTTAATGTTTTCGTTAATATGACTCAAAATGGGCGACTGAGTGCATGAACCCATCAGGGAAGTGATTATTGAGGTCGGGGCCGAGGGCCTTTTTTTATAGACTGCCATAGGACTGAAAGTCTTTTTGCACCCACAGCTAAATAAATAAATAAAAAATGCAGGTTTAAGCCAATCCTGCACTGGCCTCACTTCTCAGATGATGAAGCTACGCCCATCGTTTAAACTGTTTATGCCAATGATGACCTGTTTAAGTACGAGACGCTCATTTCCACCTACTTCTAAGGTCAAAAAAGGTCAGGAATGAAGCAACATGTGTTAAATATAGGAGACCTGTTTTTTTAGGCCAGAGTGTTTCAGCTTGCAGCGTCGCTGCGGGAGTTCTGGTCTGTTTAACCTGATGCACAGGTGGGCCATCACAGTGTCAGTTCTTCCCATTTGTGACCTCTTTTTATTATTACTATTATTATTACTCTAACACTGAGTATAAGTTATCAGTTTGTGTTGTGTGTGGCAGGAGAGCTGACCAGCTGATGGCCGAGGATAACGACGATGCCATCCCGTACTGCATCGCCACAGGAGACGTTAAAAAACTCGTGACTTTCTTTACCGGCAGAGGACAGCTGCTGGAGGCCTTACTGATAGCACAGGTACAGAGAGGGAGGGAGGAGGGAGGAGGTGCCACAAACAAGAGTGGATGAAAAGTGATGCGAGTGAAAGACAGGTGAGAAAATGATGATGATGATTGTTTTTAGGGAGCGTGTGAAGGGAACATTCGAGCACCTCAAAGTTCTCCAGTCAACCACACGATGAATGACGTGGACAACAGACAGCAGTACCAGAGGTCTCTCACACACACACACACACACACACACACACACACACACACACACACACACACACACACACACACACACACACACACACACAGATTGTCACTGAGTGTTTAACCAGCGAGAGTATGACATAATCAGGACTGAGGCCAGCCCAGCCTCATGGCCAAACAGGAAGAATGAAGCAGCCTTCTGCACGTGCTCAGTCAGCACCACTTTGACTCTAATATATTTCAATATGAAGAATGTTTTCAGCCCATATGTTGATGAGAGTCTCCAGCAGGCAGCGGCAGAGCTCATATTTTAACCAAGACACTGATCTCTTTGTAAATCCAGCAGTAATTTTATTTAATAAAAGTCCTCCAGCCTTTGTGAGGGGAGTGTGCAGTTTCCCCGTGTACTTCTCTGGGTTCTTTCTGAGCAGATCTGGTGATTCTAAACTAGCCATGAATGGTTGGTGGTCCTTAGCTGGAAAACCATTGGTCCCACTGGGACAAGAGACAAGTTCCTGCCCCATGTGGAGGAGTTTAAGTATCTCAGGGACTTGTTCACCAGTGAGGGGAGCAGGAGATTGACAGATGGATTGGGGCTGCGGCTGCATGATGTGGACTCTGCACTGGCCCGTTGTGGTGAAGCAAGAGCTGAGCATGAAAGCAAAGCCATTGATTTACCGGTTGATCTACATCCCTACCCTCACCTTTGGTTGTGGGCTGTGGGTGACTGAAAAAACAAGATCATGGAAACAAGCGGTGGACACGAGCTTCCTCTGGAGGATGGCTGAAGGATGAGGAGGTCGGTCATACATGAGGAGCTCAGAGTAGAGCCGCTGCTACTCCACATCAAAAAGAGCCAGGTGAGTTGTTTGGGGCTACCAGGACAAGGCCCCAGGGCAGAGCCTGGACACACTGGAGAGATTATATCTCTCCGCTGACTTAGGAACACCTCAGTGTCCCCCCGAACGAGGTGGAGGAGGTGGAGGGGAGAGGGAAGTCTGTCGCCATCTTGGTGTTTAGCCACTGAGCGTGCTATGGATAATCCTCCTTTCTGACCTGAAACAAGTGAATGATCAGATATACAGAGCCGTCTTCCCACAGATGTCTGTAGGACCAGAAGAACTTTTATACTCTCTTTGCCAGAGACATGAAAAAAAAAAAGGAAAATTTGTGTCCAAATACAAATTAAATTTAAAACAACTGGGCGGTTTAAGGAATCATGTAAAAGTCAGCTGTGTAATTGAAGCTGCCTGCAAACTATCCAAAAATTGTGTGCACAAATCTCTGGCAGATGTCACTAACATTGTTATTTGGCTTATTAGGTCATATTTGGCAAGTCAGAATGGATAAAAGCTGCAGCATGGAGACAGGAACTCAAGTGTTTAGAAAATTAGCCAAATGGAGTCCAAAAACTGGGTTTGTTTGTTGCCCATTCGCCATCGTACCAGCTGGGATTCATGTCAATAACTCAGTAACTCAATAACAATAACTCCTTACATTACTCCTGATCCATTAATACTTTTCACACCTGTAGCTCCCCTTTCTGCCAAAATGCAGCCATACGCTGTACGCTGACCACACGTGCAGACAGTCACACTGAAAGAAGCCGAGGCACAAAGTTAGCTGAGGCTCACTCTTCTCTCAGATTTACATAGTGGACAGAATCAGCTTCTTTTCTTTAGTTTAACTGAACACCTGAACCTGAAGATCTTTGTGATACCTTCTGTCTCTGCAGCCTCCTACATAAAGTTTGTAAGGAACTTGCTGAGTGGTACTTCCAGGATGGATGCTCTGTCCTGGCAGCATGCTGCCACCTGGCTGTGGACAACACTGAGGTAAGCATCACAGCCTTCAGCTCTTCGTTGTGCACCAGTTGAAAATGTGGCTGACACGTGTGTGTAAATGTGTGCTTTGGTTCCAGTTAGCCGTGTCCAGTCTGATCCGAGGTAATGAGCTGGAGCTGGCTGCATGTGTGGGCATCGTCCTCGGAGAGGCGGCCAATCAGAGCACGGCTTACTGCCTTGAGCTACTGGCCAGGAAGTACATGACCAATCCGACATGGTACGACTGTGATTTAGCTTTGGTGTGTTTGTGTTCATCCACCTTTCAACATTCAGAAGGATCTTGAACCCTGATGCGAACATGCTCATATGAAGGCTGATAACAGCTGTGTGAGCAGTTAACTGAAATGGACATTATTTGGTTTGGTGTGACGGCAGATGAGATTCACAGACATGAATTAGCAACATGACACATAATTATGACTTGCTTTGAATTTTTCATGTGAAGTCTAAAAGGGACCCTACACAGTCAGAGCCTGGAACCAAGCAGGAACCAAGCAGGAACCTCAAGGGTTGAAAAATGAAGACAGTGTTAAAGTACCAGAAACTGCAGTTCCTCTAATGTCCACTTGAGGCTATAAAAGCGAGCCAACAAACCAATGGGTGATGTCACGATATCCACCTGTGCTAGCGACCAACAAATCTGCTTTTGCTTTCAGGAGCTTAATTATCCCAAACCTTTTTCCAGCTGATGAACCTCAGAGTTTCAGCAACTTCAGAGTTCAGTTACAGCAACACAAACAGTACGGTTATTTCACTGCCTGTGATGGGCTGTGGCTTCATGAAAGCTGCACCGTGTTAAATATAAAATCAACCTGATCTTCTCTGTGTTTACATTTAGGGAGCTGTCAGCTGACCTGCTGCAAATGATTCCCGACAGCCACATTTTACTGGCTAAACTGTGCTCATTCTACCCAGGAAGTGCTGCTGAAATCAACCAGTTACATGAAAGGGTGTGTAAGCTGTACGAATCCCAGTTTCTGAAAATGATCTGATGCCTGTTGTGTAAAATGTCAAGAAACATTTAAAGCCTGCATTTAACAGTAGAAAATATGGTCTTTGTACAGAAGTGAGCGATCCATTTTATCTGTGGATGGTATTAAACTGACTGTTTGTCATTAAAGTGCGGCCTGCCTCTGCTGGAGGAGTGCAAAGCGCTGGCAGAAGCAGCCATGAATGAAGGAGATTTGTTTTCAGCAGTTAAATTCCACCTGCTGAGCCCTGAACCTGAAAACGCCCTTCAGATCGGGATAAACCACGTTAAAGGTACTCAGACTGAGATATTTGCATTTACACGACAGTTCAGAGAAAGAAAACTCTAAATTTTCACCATCAGCCAACACCTCGAAAATGTGCATGTGCAGATTAGTTCAAATCCTGTTTTTAATTTTCCTCCTCCTCAGAACAGCTGGCTGGATCTGATTGGACGATGGATAATGTTCAGCCAATCCTGGACCTGATGAGTTACATCAGAACTGATCGCCTCATCACGACAAAGACGACAGAGTGAGAACATTTGTTTAGTTTTAATACAGTTAATTAACAACTTCCCATACAGAGACTCGACTGACACTCATTAATGTGTGTGTGTGCGTGTGTGTGTGTGTGTGTGCGCAGAGCCCGCAGTGAGCTGTTGATCCTGTGTGGTTATGTTGGAGCTCTGCTGGCCATTAGAAGGCAGTACTCCAGCATCGTACCTGCACTCTACGAATACACCAGGTAGTCACGCAACACTGTGGGTTTGTGTGCATCAGTAACGCTGTTTTCAGAAGCTCTGAAATCATTTGTGTAGTCAGAAAGTTTCAGTGGTGTTTGAGAACAATTCAAAGCCTTTCCTCTGACAGCAGCTGCTTTTTTTTGTCTCAGTGCCTCTCTGTGTCCTGCAGACAGAGAATCAGGACACTTGATGCTTGAATCTTAAAGAGAAATCAGTGGAAGGTTCTGCTTCTGCACCCAAAGAGCCAATCATCTGTTTTGTAGCAGACAAACTGCAAAGCACGTGAACCAAAAGAAGTCGAGGTTCACATCAGTTTGAGTTGTGTGTTAGTAGATCATGTTAAAGATGTAATTTTAGTGTTTAGGGTATCCACGACATATCTTTGTTTAGCGCTCAGCTGGGAGGAGGCGGAGTCGCCGGCCATGTCGGCAGTCTGGACGTTAATGAAGCTGTGATTTTAAACCGTAACCAAACCTTTGAAGCGTTGTTTGCAGTTATTATGTTTCCTTCATCATCAGTTCTTTCAGACGGGGGCTTCAAAATAACTTCCCAGAAATGGGAACCGTTATGAAATATCGTTTTTGTGTGTCACTGCGGTGATGTCAGCTAGTTGTATCAGTTTCTGTTCTTGAACTACTGGAGATAATTGTCTGTCACTGTATCCTGTAAATGTGTATCTGTGAACTGCTATCTTTGTGTTTCCCAGTCAGCTGTTGAAGCGGAGGGAGGTGTGTGTTCCTCTGAAAATTGAGCAGCTGTCTGTGGAGCTGGATGCCTGGCGGGCCTGCACGCACACTAACAGCATGTATGTTACATGCACACACACACACACACACACACAAAGACAATATTAGCACTATGAAGGACTGGCATTGATAAGCACTCACAGATTACATGCAGACAGCAGAGATGTAGATGGTCACGTAGCTGAGCGTCCTTATCTCCTGGAAATGGAGCAGTGATGGTGAAGAGAGGCCAGGATGAGGCCAGTTTCCAAGGCAACTGCATCAAGATACATGAAGTGCAGCTGAACCGTCTCTGAGGAGACGGCTCTGTTGTTAGGACTGATGACTGAGATGGTCACTGAGTGATCTGCTGCCTGAAGAATCATCATCCTGAGGTTTCAAGGGCTTCCTGATGAGGAGAAATCAGATGGATGAAGAGCACCAAGGAACAATTATGGGCCACTTTGAAATCAGTGAAGAGGAAGCTTTTTTCCCCCTCCCACCACCTGCCTGGAAGTTCTGTTCTAGATACGAATGCACACTGTGTTTTCATCGCAGATCCTGAAGATTAGTCGTATCAAAAGTCTGATGGAATCAAATTCTTTAATGCAAATCCTGGATTTAGGCTTCATTTCAGTCTCTAAGATTTCTTTACAGGATTAAAGCCAAAAAACGTGCTTGTATTTGGAGTTTTGTTAAAAAGTGAGCCGTATGAAATACTGCAAAACCCAGTTTTCTGCACTGCAATTCCCACCTAAAAAGGAGGGGAAAACTCCTTCTCCTCACATACAATAATAATCAGGCCCCATCTAATCTCAAAGACCTCATAGTCCCATATCACCCCAACAGAGCACTTCAATCTCAGACTGCTGGCTTACTTGTGGTTCCTCAGATACTTAAGAGTAGAATGGGAGGCAAAGCCTTCAGCTTTCAGGCGTCTCTTCTGTGGAACCAGCTCCCAGCTTGGATTCAGGAGACAGACACCCTCTCTATTTTTAAGATTAGGCTTAAAACTTTCCTTTATGATAAACTTATAGTTAGGGCTGGATCAGGTGACCCTGAACCCTCCCTTAGTTATGCTGCAATAGTTCTAGGCTGTTGAGGGGGTTCACTGAGTGTTTCTTTTCATTCACTCCTTTCCACTCTGTTTATACCCCACTCTGCATTTAATCATTAGTTATTATTAATCTCTGGCTCTTTTCCACAGTGTGTCTTTTGTCCTGTCTCCCTCCCTTTACCCCAACCAGTCACAGCAGATGACTGCCCCTCCCTGAGCCTGGTTCTGCTGGAGGTTTCTTCCTGTTAAAGGGAGTTTTTCCTTCCCACTGTCACCAAGTGCTGCTCATAGGGGGTCGTTATGACTGTTGGGTTTTCCCTGTAATTACTGTAGGGTTGAGGTGACTGCCTATGTTTTATCATTTGAGAAGAGGTCCCCTTCACCAAAAAAGCAAAAGTGTGAAGGGAAGAGATGCCACTGGAATGAGAATAAAATATCATCTTCATCCTCCTCAACTCAAGCCTCATGTCCTGAACTGAAGTCAGGGCTCTAACACACAGACACGCATAAATGCTTATTAAAAATAAATGCAGATGGTTAGAAACTAATAATAATAATAAAAAAAGTTCTTACTGCCAGAGGTGACACATTGATCTGGGTGCCGCTCAGCATAACTCTAATGAAGGTGGTTCCACCTTGTGGTAATATTCAGCAATTGCATGCCATAAAATAGTTATTTAGTGAGGCAGAGCACTAAAGCATCAAAATAAAAACCAGTGATCGACTCAACGATCTCCCAACGCTTCAAGAAATCTCTGTATGCATGTGTGGCTGCTGTTCATCAACTATCCTCATCCAATCATCTGCAGGCTTGGCGGTGTACTGCTGGGGACACAATACCAGGAGGGGTACACATGCACATATATGTTCAGAAGCAAAATCAACAACAAAATAGAGGGACAGTCCTAACGCTCACACTTGCATTCAAAGTGGAACAAAGGAGTAATCAGATTACAGAATGGTCTAAAACTTGAAATGCTTCTCACAAACAGAGCTGGACGTGTTTCTGTTACACTTTTTTACATTTTCGTCTGTGGTTTCCTGTGAGGAACTAATTCAGTCAGCAGTTCTCGGAAACTGCAGCCCCTAATACGCCTGTTCTGCATAGACACATTTAGAACAGACAAAATCACACACACATTCAAGTGCACACAAGGGCACACACTCAGTGTGTGCATCCTTACAACTTAAGCTTTCAGTTTGGGTGTTGAAGCAGCAGCTACATAAAGGGAAACCCACAGATGAATCCTCACCATAGATGGGTTGCTGGGGGACGGGTGGACATTAAAAGGTGGACGATCGCCTGTTTGTGATGTGTTTAGGGGGCATCTGTAAATTGGAGCTATATAAAATAACTCCTTGTTATCACGCAGACCTTATGTTTGCGCACACTCACAGCATCCTTCCTTCCTGTCTGTCTCCAACAGCCCCCCATCAGAGTGTCAAAGAGATGAGTTCAGCTGCCTCGAGAGGAGAATACAGCCAACTCAAAATGGTAAAAAATGTTTAATTTAACTTATTAATGTTTAACTCAGCGTCAGGAGCTGTAGGCAGGGAGCTTCAGGTGCAGTCTGAGTGAAACTCGTTAAGCTCCATGATACTAATAATACTAATATATTAGCTGCCCGAGTGTTTAACATAACCTGATGACAGTGAAGACCGAGACTGCATCATTAAACCATTTCCGGCCTCTCTCAGGTGGGTTGCTCCTTTGTGGTGCCGACTACGTGACGGGCTCCAACCTGCCGAGTCACTCAGACCTTCAGCTGTCCTGTTTCACCGGGCAGAGAATACAGGTGAGTGTGTGCGTGCGTGTGTGCGTGTTTGCGTGTGTGGGTTTCTGCTCTGATATTTCAAAAACTTATATTTCTGTCTCCCTTTTTTGAATGTGCAGGGTCCAGTGTTTTTACTGGAGGACAATAAATCAGCCATCTCACTCAACGATGCTTTAATGTGGGCGAAAGTCAACCCCTTCTCCCCCCTGGGAACAGGACTGCGCATCAACCCCTTTTAACACACACGAAGAAGAGAACGCTCATGGAGGGATGAAAGAGACAGAAACCAGCGGGAAATCAGGCTCAAAGGAACTCTTTTTGCCAACTGTATATTCAGACAAGCTCATAGCTTTTGTAGATTTTGATATTGGTTAGCTGTTACGTGATGAGAATTTAGCCAACATCATACTTCATGTGTGAGGGGGGACTAATACTGAATGTGGCAGACAGGATAGGATTCCCTCTTGATTTCCCACAGTGTGATCATGTACATACAGGGTATAAATCTGAGTTCTTCTACTGTACAAAAAGAAAGCACTGGAATAAAGAAACCATCGAGTATTTATGGGAGACTTGACCTTCTTCCTTTGTGCTCATGTTAATTATAAACTTCTTCTTTCGGCTTTTCCCTTTAGGGGGCGCCGCAGTGGATCATCTGCCTCCATCTCAGCCTATCCCAGCATCCTCCTCTGTCAGACCAACCCTCTGCATGCCGTCCTTACTACATCCATAAATCTTCTCTGAGGTCTTGCTCTTTTCCTCCTGCCTGGCAGCTTCATTTTCAGCATCCTTTGTCCATCCATTGTCCTGCACCACCCTCACAGTCTTCTCTGCTTTCCTCACGCAGTACCTCAGTTCCCCTCTCAGCACCCTATCATCTGCTTTCTCTGGATCCACAAAGTCAAGCTCCTTCTGACCTTCTCTACACTTATTACACTTCAGAGGTTTTAAAAAGCCAGTACAGAACAGTCAGTCCAGGGATCAGTAACATTTACTATCTAAAGAGCCATTTTTAGTATGGAGTCACAAAACATGTTTGAGTCTTATAATGAAAGGTTGACTACTCTGTAGTGGGCTATTTATGATTATTTGGTAACAGAGTTTGACGCTCTGAAGGCTGCTGAGAATCCTCCCCATATTTATGCAAATGAATCAAACATTAACATTAGCCTGCTCTGATAATAAATACAGGAAGCTCATAACTTCAAAAATAGTAAAAGTAAAAAATAGGCCTGTTTAACACAGATTCCAGCTGCAGATCGAGGAGAGGCGACTCACTCTCTTGGTGAGTGCACAGTTTGGAAAGAAGCTGATATTTTCACCACTGTGAAAGGCTCTGATTGGTCGAGGATTCATAAGAAATATCAACAGTGAACACAGGCTAAGGCTGACTGACACTGTCTCCCAGCCCACAGTTAAAGACACATAACAGATTGTGCTGTACGAATCAAGTTTCTGATGCCATCGTCCCTTTTCTGGGCTGTACTGGACTGACAGTAATCAGTATCAGAAATGTTCCTCCAACCACACAAGATGTTTCCTGCAGTCCGGGGGGCCTGCGGCAACTCTGCTTTGCTTAGCGCCGTCAGAATAATTTCAGTGATTTGTTCAGTGTTGCTGTTATTTTCCTAGAATCATGTTAAACTGGGAGATAGTTGGAAGGGTGATATTTAACATGAAGAATTTCACTCTCAAAAACTGAGGCGCCGCCTTCTTGGATGGTCCGTTAGTCCAATGAAGCGCACAGCAGCCACATTATTGGTCAGATCACTGCATTAAAAATGTTCCAAAAGGCTCCAACAGCACAAACACGGTCCAGAGGTCCAGTTAGCTGAGGTGAAGCCTAGCAGAGAGCTAGCAGCTGCAGCCGCCTGTGTCACCATCCACCTGTCAGTCAAAGAGGCCACGCCCCTAATGAACTTGAAGCATGCCATTTGCAATGCCAACAAAAACAAAAACACAACAGCATTTTGAAACTGTTAATGTAATAAGTAATCAATAAATGCTTCTCATATCTGTTTGTACAAAACTGCATTGATTTATTTTTTTGCTTGCAAGTCACATAAACCAGCTGTAAAATAATAACTGTTACAGTCCTTTAAATAACACTGCTTGATCAAAGAAGCCATCGTCTCAGAGGTGGACCACCGTGATGTCCAGTGTTTCCTGTAACACACAAAAGACTAACTGAAAAAGAAAAAAACCTGATCTGCACCTTTTGGTTTGTCGGATATTTTGGGTTAGCGGTGAAACACTGGACTAAGTACGATCATGCTTTCACGTTATGAAGATGGCAATTAAATTATTAGAATCCGAACAGACGCAGTTCTGACAGAAGCTCCTGCAGCAGCCTGCGTGGTCCTGAGCGTGTGCTGCGGTCGGGCGGTTAAAGCGCTGCATCGTTCCTTCAGCAGCTGCGGTGTGCAGTCCTGAGTGCGGGAGCTCAGGCAGACATGGGCTCATAGGTGTGGAAATGGATTCCTTTGGAGCAGGTGATCTTCATCACGGCTCCATTTAGACTGGTGTCCGTGATCAACCTCATCATGCCCTCTGCTATCAGTGATGGCCTGCAGATAAACAAACACACACTGCTACGTCACACTGACTTCATTCATTTCTTCTTAATACAATTTAAATGTACAGCTACTTTCAATACAACTGACATTTTATTAGACCCCATTATTAGTCCTACCAGTAATTAATGCTTCAATCTTAAATATGATCACTCTATCTTTATTAACTGGTTATGTACCACAGGTTGTTAAGGTGGCAGCAATTAAACCATTAGTTAAAAAGCCATCACTTGACCCAGCTGCTAACTCTAACCACTGGCCTTACAGGTGTGCATTATCATTACCCCAAATACAGAAATGAAAGCAAACCTGGCTTCACAGCACTGACACTTAGACTCAAACATCAACACTGCCAAACCAACGGATTCTCCTAAACCGGAGACTTCAGTGCCACCATCACATTAAAGTTACCCTCAAACTTAGTCTGAACCAGTGGTTCTCAAATCCAGGCTTCGAGGTCCAGTGTCCTGCAGGTTTTAGATGTGTCTCTGCTTCAACACACCTGAGTCAAATATAGAAGTCATTAGCAGGACTCTGGAGAACTTGACTGCATACTGAGGAGGTAATTCAGCCATTTGATTCAGGCGTGTTGGATCAGGGACACATCTAAAACCTGCAGGACACCGGGCCTCGAAGCCTGGATTTGAGAACCACTGGTTTAAACAAAAAGTCTGCCAAAGCTTAATACTAGGAGGAGAACCTTGAAGTCAGAAAATCTGAATCCTCTATTTGGGCAACTGGATAAGACAGAGAACAGTCAGCAAAACGGAAGACTGTGGATACCACAGGCCGGCCTTCCCATTCCCTCTGTTTCCCCATTTAACCTTCCAGAAGAAGTGGAGGGAGTCACTGAGAAATCTTTCACTCTCTTACTTCAAACTAAACTTCCACTGACCTTAAACTAAGATTCAGTGGTTTA
The DNA here is from genome assembly GCF_007364275.1 of Archocentrus centrarchus. Taxonomy (NCBI): domain Eukaryota; kingdom Metazoa; phylum Chordata; class Actinopteri; order Cichliformes; family Cichlidae; genus Archocentrus; species Archocentrus centrarchus. The sequence continues at coordinate 1,176,471 of NC_044346.1, forward strand.
CGTCATAGCGATTTGCTGTTTTCTCCAAAAGGAGGTTCAGCTTTTACAATCTGACTGTAGCCACATTAGGTTCCTGCCACGCAAACACACACACACTTTCCTGTGCACACCCCCACCCAAACAGTAAACCTACTGTTCTTTTAGAAAGTGGACGTACATACACATACATCCATATCCACATGCATTTGTATGTTTGTGTGTTCAGGAAGTCATCTGGACCCAATTTCCTCTGACACTAAACGACTGCCTCCTGCCAAGCTGCAGATTTCAAAGTGTTCCAGCTACACACAGCGTTCTCTGTGCAGTGTGGACATTCACTTTGTTATCATCAGCTTCTCTCACAGCTGAACCGAACCAATCCAAACACTTTTCCAGGTTTCCTGAAAGATGAAGCGTCTTTCAGACAGCCCAGCTGACTCTGGAGCAGTGATGTAATCAAAACAGAGACTCTGTGAAAACATGTTTGAACTGTAGCTGTTAGGAAAATCAGTTAAACTCAGAAATTCAACAGATCTGTTGCACAATCACACCTCCAGATGATTCAGATCATTTACTGAACATGCATTTGTCCAGTTTCTGACATTCATAAAACACATTTAACATTAAAAGTCATCGAATTCTCTCCTCCTTCATTCTCAGAACGTGTTCTCGGAGCTCTCCTTCAGGCACATTTCAGTCGTGTCCCTGCACTAAACAGCATTGACCCTGATGACCCTGATCTTCATGACTGCGCCCACTGCGGACCAGCTGCTCTTCTATTGCAGACAGCTGGAGATGATCTGGGCCACCTGAGACCAGAATCAGAAACTCGGACTGAAACATGGAAATGTTTCATTCTTTGAAGTGTCCAACATATGCTCATCTACAGGCTCACATTTCTTGGAGGGTTTCCTTAATGTTTAATGAACAGCACACTGCAGCAGCAAACTTTGGGGCTACAAACATGAAGGCAGCGCTGATGTGCCAAAAACTGCAGTTCCTCTAATGTCCACATGAGGCTTTAAAAGGGAGCTTTTAATATGAGAGTCCTCACAGACTCCCGTATTAAAAATGTCCAACTTTACAAGTAAAAATCAACACATTTAAAAAACAGTTTTGGTTTTTGTAGCTAAGTTTCCCTTTATCTGTATGAGACTGACTGTTTTGCACTGGGATGCTGTCAGGGCTTAAGTTTGACTGACGGGCAGCTGCATCTGCTGATCTCAGCTGAAAGGACCCGACTTTGTTTAGCAGGAGTGAACTTACTTTAAAACTCCAAACTTCGTCATGCTGCGTTTGAAGTCGTCCTTGTACTTGACAAACTTGCCCATGTTTTCTTCATCTTCCACCGAGTGCAGCAGAGGCGTGTCGACGAAGGCCGGACACAGCACGTTGATGCGAACGCCGTAGTCGTCCTGAATGGACGCGTCCTGCCGTGACATGAAAACGAGCTACTGATCTGTTCTCATCCTGAAAGACTTCATGCTGACTTTAAAAAAAAAACAAAAAAGTGTGTGCAGCTTACCGCCATAGCTCTGGTGAAGCCAATGACTCCATGTTTAGTAGCAGTGTACACAGGCTGATGAGGGGAATGCAGGAAGGCTGTAAACAAACAAAAAAACCCGTCATGCAACAAAGAACACAGATCAGCTGCATCTGCATCTCAGTTTAAACACTGCAGGCTCAGCTGATCCAGGTTTACTGAGATTAAACCCGACTCATATTTCTGCACCAGAACGTCTTCATCTACAGAAACCCGTCTTTACTGAAATATTCATAATCGCCGCTGTTTGAGGATCCATTCGGGCCCTGTTAATACTGAAAAAGCATTCTGAGAAGATTTTAACACTGCAACCAATGACCTTATTATTAGAAGGTCATATAATAAATGATTTTCTCACGGCCTAGCTTTGGTCACAAGACATCAGCTTCATAACCATGCTGCAGGTTTTGGCTCCACCATGTTTTTCTATGAATTTAAGGCTTCTAATGGTTTTCATCATAAATATTGATCTGCCTTACTCAGTGCAAATCTTTACTTTGAACGCATTCAGTTTTTTCTTGACAGGGACTCTTTGTCTTCTCTCACATGTGCTCAGCTCCTCTGCGGTTCTTCCTTTCATTAGTCTGAGCCTGGGTCACTGCGAGCAGCGTGATGAGGAAACGGCTAACTGGCCACTGAGGTCACTGCCTGCCTTCTATTAAATGTGCTGATAACTGGGTCCAACGCAGAGTAAAAGGAGAAAAATATGAAAAAAAAAAGTCGAGTCCTACATTAATTATGTCAACATGACACATGCAGCAGTTAAACATCTGAAAGAAGCAATCTTATTTTTAAAACTGCGACCACAAAATGCAGCGTGGTAACAAAAACTCACAACAAACAGCCCAGATCAGATTATATCCAGATAAGAGCGACCTGACAACACAAACGGGACTGAAAGCACATGTCATATAGCCTGAGTACGCACACACACACACACACACACACACCTACACACACACACACACACACACACACACCTAAAAAAACACTATGTTACTGGCGCATGCTTGACCATGTTTGGACAAGTCAGTGCTTGGTATAAAAAATGGCCAGTGCGCTCGTGCGCACACACACACACACACACACACACACACACACACACACACACACACACACACACACACACACACACACACACACACACACACAGAGGTGTTATCACCAGTGTGATGAGATGAATGATTAGTACTCCTCTGCTGTTAGTGGAGGCTGAGCTGTTAGATCTGCTACATGACACATCTGATAACAGCCAAACACAAGAGCTTAATAATGCAACGACAAATTAAATTCAAACTTTAAAGCACAAATGTTTTGCAAACTGAACAACAATTCCTAAAAATTACCAGTGCATGCAGTGAGCCAGAGTCAAAGCCAGGTTTAGATGACTCGAGGCTCATTTATTCTTTACAAATAAAATTTTAGACATTCGAGAAAAAATTATTCATAACCATCTCAAAGATTATTCTTCATGTTCGGCTGCTTTCAGCACTGCTGGTATTTGTTTTGACTCTTTTGCTCCAGTTGATCTTTCAGAGTTAACTTCAATAGTTACTTCCTCCAAACCAGCAACATGTTTGTTAGATCCCATTCCTACTAGACTGCTCAAAGAAGTCTTTCCAATTATTGATGCTTCAATCTTAAAAATGATCAATCTGTCTTTATTAGTTGGCTATGTACCACAGACCTTCAAGGTGGCTGTAATTAAACCTCTACTTAAAAAGCCATCACTTGACCCAGCTGTCTTAGCTAATTATAGGCCAATCTCCAACCTTCCTTTTCTCTCAAAGATTCTTGAAAGAGTAGTTGTAAAACAGCTAACTGATCATCTGCAGAGGAACGGTTTATTTGAAGAGTTTCAGTCAGGTTTCAGAATTCATCACAGTACAGAAACAGCATTAGTGAAGGTTACAAATGATCTTCTTACAGCCTCTGACAGTGGACTCATCTCTGTGCTCGTCCTGTTGGACCTCAGTGCAGCTTTTGATACTGTTGACCATAACATTTTATTACAGAGATTAGAGCTTGCTATAGGTATTAAAGGTACTGCACTGCAGTGGTTTGAATCATATTTATCTCATAGACTCCAATTTGTTCATGTAAATGGGGAGTCTTCTTCACACACTAAGGTTAATTATGGAGTTCCACAGGGTTCTGTGCTAGGACCAATTTTATTTACATTATACATGCTTCCCTTAGGCAGTATTATTAGAAAGCACTGCATCAATTTTCATTGTTATGCAGATGATACTCAGCTTTACCTATCAATGAAGCCAGATGACACACATCAATTAGTTAAACTGCAGGAATGTCTTAAAGATATTAACCCCTTAACTGGCAGCAAAAAAATCACCTGACAAAAACTACATAACGCCTTCTGGTTATTATTGGCTCTGAACAACCCATTTCATAGCCTTTTAATCGGCTGCGTCTGGTCCGCGGGCCGAATGAAGTGCATTTATATGGCAGGCTAGACCCGCCCATTTTGACTGACACCTCATTCGGCCAATAATGTTAAGAAATGGGTTTCCCAGAGCCAATAATACTCAGAGGGCGTCACGTAGCTTTGTCAGGTGATTTGGTGCAGCCAGTTACATGATTGGCCGAATGACGTGTCAATAAAAATGGGAGGGTCTAGCCTGCCATATAAAAGGGACTACAAACGGCCCGTCACCGGGCCCTTGCCAGTTAAGGGGTTAAGGCCTGGATGACCTCTAATTTCCTGCTTCTAAATTCAGATAAAACTGAAATTCTTGTTCTCGGCCCCACAAATCTTAGAAACATGGTGTCTAACCAGATACTTACTCTGGATGGCATTACTTTGGCCTCCAGTAACACTGTGAGAAATCTTGGAGTCATTTTTGACCGGGATATGTCCTTCAATGCACATATTAAACAAATATGTAGGACCGCTTTTTTGCATTTGTGCAATATTTCTAAAATTAGAAACATCCTTTCTCAGACTGATGCTGAAAAGCTCATTCATGCATTTATTACTTCTAGGGTGGACTATTGTAATTCATTATTATCAGGCTGTCCTAAAAGCTTCCTGAAAAGCCTTCAGCTGATCCAAAATGCTGCAGCTAGAGTACTGACAGGGACTAGAAAGAGAGAGCAGATTTCTCCCATATTGGCTTCTCTTCAGTGGCTCCCTGTTAAATCTAGAATAGAATTTAAAATTCTTCTCCTCACATACAAGGTCTTGAATAATCAGGCACCATCTTATCTCAAAGACCTCATAGTACCATATCACCCCAACAGAGCACTTCAATCTCAGACTGCTGGCTTACTTGTGGTTCCTAGGATACTTAAGAGTAGAATGGGAGGCAGAGCCTTCAGCTTTCAGGCGCCTCTTCTGTGGAACCAGCTTCCAGCTTGGATTCGGGAGACAGACACCCTCTCTATTTTTAAGATTAGGCTTAAAACTTTCCTTTATGTTAAAGCTTATAGTTAGGGCTGGATCAGGTGACCCTGAACCATCCCTTAGTTATGCTGCTATAGGCCTAGTCTGCTGGGGGGTTCACATAATGCACTGTTTCTCATTCACCTTATTTACTTTGTTTATACTCCACTCTGCATTTAATCATTAATTGATATTAATCTCTGGCTCTCTTCCACAGCATGTCTTTCTCTCCCCTCAGCCCAACCGGTCGCGGCAGATGGCTGCCCCTCCCTGAGCCTGGTTCTGCTGGAGGTTTCTTCCTGTTAAAAGGGAGTTTTTCCTTTCCACTGTCACCAAGTGCTGCTCATAGGGGGTCGTTTTGACTGTTGGGTTTTCTCTGTATTATTGTAGGGTCTTTACCCACAATACAAAGCGCCTTGAGGCGACAGTTTGTTGTGATTTGGCGCTATATAAATAAAATTGAATTGAATTGAATTTATTTACTCAGAGATTTCAGACTTTTTACAACCAGAGGAGTCGCCCCCTGCTGGACAGTAAGGCACTTCAGCATTGACTTCATTCCTGCTGTGGACACACAAATCCTAAAGAAGCACCTCACAGCACAGCTGAAATAGTTTGACGCTGAAAAGAATGAGCTCATTACAGTGAAGCAACTCCAGTTAACTGTAATAGACACACACACACACACACACACACACACACACACACACACACACACACACACACACACACACACACACACACACACACACACACACACACACAGAAACAGCTGCAGCTTGGAAACCTCTGCCTCCACCACATGAACGGGCCCAGGGCTAGACTGGGAAACGCTGGGTTGACAGCCACCATCATGTGATCTCAGAGTGATGTTAGGAAGCCAGAAAAGGAAGTGATATCCTGGCTTTGCTGAACTTGCATAGGTGTGGACAAAAAAGACTACGTGTACGTCTGGCTGGTGCAACCAACAGAAAGTCCATTCTAATAAAGACTTGCAAGGACTAGCTGTAGCAACTTCCCCCAGGAAGGAAATCACTCAGTACTTTTGTGAAAATGCACAAATATTTTCACAGCGCCGAGCAGCAGCACCTTTGACCTGAAATCTAACACTTGCTCAACAGCCTCTGCTCAGACCCGAGGCCACAAAAACAATGAGAAACAGGTCACATTTGACCTGGAACAAAAGAAGAACCAGCTCTGAATCCTGCAGCATGCAGGGGAACAGTGGTGATGATAAACAGCAGACATGAGTCACAGTCATTTAATGAAGGTTTGTGTGTGTGTTCTAATCAAACAGCCTCATCCACTAACATCTACTGCGTGGAGTTTATTTGCTGAAATTAAGAAAAGCATGTTGCCTTTACTCGAGGGGGAATCCAGAAACATTCCCACAGCCTTAAGGTGCTCCGTTCTTAGAAACAGTGCTAATCTCTTTGTGGTAGCTTGTGTAGGGACTGTTATTTCCTCAGAGCGACCGGGCTCCGGTGGGGTTTTGTAGAGAAGGACTGCAGCTCTCACAGGCCTTTAAAGAGCAGCACGAGGACAATAAAACAATAAAACTCCTCCTGAGTTATCTGTTTTTATGTGTTTGAGTGTGATGGGGAGACGATGTTGGAGAGCTTTTCCATGACGGAGATGGAGGTTACAGAATGATTCAGAGCCGGCAGCTGCCAACCTGTCACTGCTGCTTTTTAGTTCATGTGTTTCTACCATAACACTCACTCACATCTAAGGAACAGGGGGGGGTTCATAAGCCAGACCTCCAAAGAGAACACTTTACCATCCGTGACATTTTGAGAACTGCAGCTCAGCACACCTCGGTGTCTCTGAAAGGAGAAAGTATGTGGAGAGCCACGTGCTTCCAGCTGATTTCTGCAAACCTTCATATCACAGAGGTTGGAAACTCATTTCCTTTACGCTCCTGTCACTCAGCAATTTTCCAAGGAAATGAAGGCACATTTTTCCTTCCAAGTATCCAGCAAGGTCAGTCCTGATGGTCTGCTGCTGTGTTTTTCTGCTGCTTCTAAAGAACTCTGCAGATTCATTTCCATCTTAAGACAACAGTTCATAAAAACAGTCGTGATGCCACCTTTTACTTCACTTCACAACCATCATAAGAAATCAGAAGGCCAAAATAAAACTGAAGAGAGTCAGAAAATAAAATGATAAAAGCAGGAAGACAGGAACAGAGAGCGGGGCATGTCACTGACTTTTAAACTAACAGGAAGAAAAAAGTGATTACGCTACTTGTAGTGGAAATAATCAATCATCTAATTTTGGAAGGTGATGAGGGGGCCTCTTCCTCAGAGCCACTGGCCACATGCAGCAGTGGTGATTCAGGTAAAGTGCTGTGAGGGACATTTTGCTGCATACACACATGTGTGTGTGTGTGTGTGTGTCAGTGAGTGTGTTACCTGCCATGGAGGATACATTGATAATGGTGCCTCCTTCCTTGCCGTACTCTTTGCTCATGTGTTCCAGTGCCAAGTAGGTTCCCTTTATCACTGAGGTCTGCAGATAAAGACAAAGACGCATGCAGTCGGTCACTGTGGTAAACTTCACGAGGCCCCAGCTTGTAATGAGGAAGTTAAACAAAGTATGTGTGTGAGGCCACTGATAACATGCTTTAAAGATGAGTTTTTCACAGTTGACTGCCTGCAAAGACTCTTAGCTCTCTTAGATAACTGGCTGACATACAGCAACAGAAATTATTTCATCATTAGAGCTCAAGTTAGTTTCATATTATTGCATATTATGCGTCCCCAAAAATGACTTGGGGATGAGGACAGTAACAATACCAAGTCTGGGAGAAAAGAAAGAAAGACACCAAACAGGCCTGCTCCATCTCCGGAGCAGGCAGTCTACTTAATTGGAAGGTTGGTGGTTCGATCCCTGACTCCTCCAACCTGCGTGTCACAGTATCCTTGGAAAAGTTACTGAACCACTCGATTGGCCTGTCCGTACGGGAATGTTGGGTGAAAGTGTGGGCATAGAAAAAAGCACTCAAACTGAGATAGAAAGTTACACTGAAATGAAACAAAGAACAAATTCAAGGATGCTGAACAGAAAACAGATGATTAGCAAACAAACCTAAGAAAAGAGCACCGCTCTTTGCTGCACTGACCCACACACACTGACACTGAGCAGCTCCAGCTGTCATAGTGTTGGTGAGTGGAGCTGTGCAGTGGCTCCTCAGAGGAAGTGGGTGGCAGCTGAGTTCAGGGCTGTAACAGCGCTCTTAAAATATTGATTTCATGTATTTAATTGATTGCACCTTGTGTCACCTCCTGCTCTCATCAGAGCGCCATCACTATTACTAAGCAGTTAAGCTCATGAGTAAAAAAGTTTCAGCGATGATCATCTGAAGAAAGCAATTCTTTTATCACTCAGACTGAGTTGGGATTTGTCTTCTTCAGAGCCGTGTGAGCTTGAGACCAGCAGGAGACACAAACTGAGATAAACAGACGCCCGACCTCAGCCCCGCTGCACATTTATGAGGACGAACAAGCTCTTTGGGGTGCTGGGATATCAGGTATGAACATACCTGAGTGCCTTTAAAGCAAAGAAATGTGTAAAACCAGCGTGGAGAGACTTTTAAAACTCCAACATTTGAACAAATCAAACTTTTAAAATTGTTTAGTTGATCTTACTGTTTGAATGAAAATGATCTTAGACCACTGGGAGTTTGTTTTCTCAGAAATAGAAGTGGTGGTAGAAGCAGTGAGAAATTACACTTTTAATGTGGTTAGCAGTGTGGGCTGTAAATGCAGAAAGTGTGTATCAGCCTCTATCTCAGGATCAGAGTGTGAATGATGACTAAAGTATGTAAAGACAGCGCCTCAGAAAGAGCCCTGCGAGACCCACGGCTGATGCAAACTTTGATGTATTTTCTCCTCTAAGAATTCAAACAGTGTAAGACAAACAAACACACACATTTAAATCAGTGTGCACTAAAGAAACGTGCAGCAGCACAGAGTCTATCACACTGAGGGTTTTCCAGCGATGAGAAGGTCTATATCTGTTCAGGCTAGACTTGGTGTCAGTAAGTCTAAATAAAGACACCTGGAACCAGCAGCATGATCTTTACAGAGTCTCGATGGTGAAGCCTGACATGGACAGTGTTGGAGCTACAGTATCACGTCTGTCCACACTGTTCCCGGGCCAGCAGTGCTGTCAGCAATAACAAGACTGCAGAGCTTTGGGCTTGGTGTGGTGTAACGAACCGCTGACATAGTCTAACTGGCCTGGAGGGAGTGATGCCTGGGCCCATTTAAAGGATATAGTTTCATGTACTCAGTGACACTCATACTTCCTAAAAGTTGGTAACTGAACCATTTTCATGTCCTCGTTCGCACTAAATCTGAGATTTTTGTTACGTTGGGACTAAATGGAGAGCTGGAGGTTCTGCTGCTGGTTCTCAGGGGCTGTAATGCAGCCACGGGAGATGACAGGAGACCGCTAACTGCCTGAGATTAAGTGTTATCTTTACCAGCCAAACCAGAGACGGGTGTGTTCTCTGTTATCTGCTGCGACTCGGTTATCTGCTGAGATCTTATCTCTAGTTCACTGACATCAGATGCTTTCTGAAGCCTGACCCACACAGACACCAGAGAGAGTAGATGTGTACATGAGTAGATTGGTGTCATTGACAGTTGTCATGCAATGTGCACATCCAGCACAAGGGCTAGGGCAGTCAAATGAAGAACTGACCTGAAGCCTTTATTTCTCAGATGTTCCTTAAAACTCTACTTTGCCCTTTGGTGTGCCTTGAACACAAAAAGCCTGAAAAGCACCGGTCTATAAAATCATCAGTGAAGTAAGCAGAAGGCCCATTATTTTATAATCATGGTAAGTTATTCATGTTTAGACTGAGTCTATAATCAAAGCCTGAAAGCTAATGAACTCAAGCTGCAGTGTGTCAAACACACTCATGTGCCACACTCACGCCATATTGTAAACACACTCTTTACTGCACACGTCGGCTTTTGGCACAAAGCTCCACCTCCCAGAATCTACCTGCAGGCTCTGGAAGGATTTTTAGTCATCGCTTTCAGTTTCTGTATTCATGGATCGATGAACTAACTGAACTGTATCTAGTTTCTGGTGCTTTGCCACAACAACTCAATCACCACCGTGAGAGGAAGCCAACCAAAGCAAACGGCCTAACATTCCCCAACTGCCTGTAACTATGTGGTATTATGTTGCTGCCACATCATAAACCTTTGTGCTGCGATTACATCTGGATTGCATTCTACCTCACTTTGATAAAATGCTTTGACTACCTGCTTGCTTTGAGCTTTAGGCCACACCTCACATTCCCTGTTCTACACGACCTGGAAAATCTCGATGTTTCTCTGCATAGTTCAGATCTCGATCTTCTAACAACAAAAAAAAAAAGAACAGCTCTATCCTTTTTTAGTTCTTCTGATTAAACATTGCATATTGTCACAGCAGGTTTCCCCAGGCTCTTTTTCAGTGGACAAAAAGATAAAACTGCAATAAGAAATTTTTGTCTGCTTTAGGCAGCAGGAATCAGCTGGTCCAGTGTCTCAGTGACAGAGCTGTGACAGCACCATCGTGTCTGCGGGCTTTCCTTCATGGCTTCAAACTGGCCAGACTCCAAATAGAGTATTTGCTTTTTTCCAGTCTTACTGACACACACACACACACACACACACACACACACACACACACACACACACACACACACACACACACACACACACACACACACACACACACACACACACACACACACACACAGTCTGTATCCTGTGTTTATCCTGTAGTTGCATCCTCCTTTGTAAAATCAGCTGTTCTGCTGCCAGTTGACCTGCCCATGTTTCTGATTGGTCAGATGATGCAAACACTCTTTCAGGGAACATGCTCACAGCCCACCTGTATTGATTTATCATGTTGATATCCACCTTGAAGCCAGATACGGGAAAGATATTGTGTGTATGTTGAACTTCCTTTGCAATGCCACCCTCAGGTCATCAGTCACTCTGATCTCACTTTCACCTTTAAGGAATCTCAGTGAGGCAGCGTGCTATCAAATGCCAACGTAAACGCACCAGCTTTGTTATTTTGACCCATTTAAACAGCATTTAAACAGCATGGTGTCATCCTGCCATCTCACCAAGTTGACTTGGATGGTCTTCTCCCAGTTCTTTTCATTAGCGATGCCAGCATTGTTGATGACAATGTCCAGACGGCCAAACTGGTCCACGGTGCTCTGGAAGGCATCTGTTCCACAGAGACAAGAAGAGTGACACCATGTTATTAGTTTCCAAATCATGACGATGGCACAAATCTTTGTTAATCTTTGAGTGTTCCCAGAAGCACAGCGGCCTCAACTCAGGTCCTTCTACCCAGCAGAACTTTATATATAATTTATATAATCTCTCCAGGGAGTCCTGGGTCTACCTCAGGGTGGGAGGCACCCAGGAGGCATCCTGATCAGATGCTTCAGCTGGCTGCCTTGAAGGCACAGGACCCTCGGGATGTCTGAGAGGCAACGTGGTCTTAGGAGAGGAATCCAAAACATCCCAGTGAACCAGTCCACTCTCAGCTGGAAAACTCGCCCACAAGCGGGACATTTCCAGTTTTTCATTTTTAATAATTTTGCAGTAAGAATGAACTTTTTTCCTTGTCGCTATGAGCTCGTGGGAGATGGATTTGTAAAAATGTTAAATTATAACTACAACACAGTGTAGTTATAATGTGGCACTAACACAGTAACATGCGGTCTCTGTCTCTTTTTGTACTCTTTGGATGGTCTCACAATGAACTGCAGGGGAAAATCTCACTTGAATTACGTATGAAATAATTTGTATATTTCCCTCTCGCAGTTTAAACAAAGGGGAGGAATCCCGACACTGCAGGGTTTAGACCCACACGCTTTGTGTGTAACCAAAATGACTTCAGACGTGTTGGCCGAACGCACACAGTGTACGCGCAGATATACGTTGTGCTGTTACACAATCAGCCACCAGCAGCTGATTTATCTTCGCATGTGGGCACACATGAGTGGTTCCATGAACAACAACAGCAAGAAAGCCCCGAGGAAAAACCTGCGCTGGTTGAACCTGCGTGTCTTCCTCATTCCTCACCTGGACACCCCGCAATTAGTGTTGAAGGTGTATACACAAAAAAGCAGACGTGCTAACAACACAGCTGCATGCTTGCAAAGATGCATGCGTGCATATAAACATGATTATTCTCATCTTACCACACACACACACACACACACACACACACACACACACACACACACACACACACACACACACACACAGCAGCAGCAGCAAACAGCATTCCACAGCCGTTTGCCTGCAGGGATCGACTTTTTCAGTGTCAGACAATGAATCCTTGTTTCTCTCTCTCTCACTCTGTGACACACTTTTTTTTACTTACATACACTTAAATTCTCTGCTTCTCATCTTTCTCACCCAGACACACCCACACTCACACACATACTAGCACAACAACAGCAGATCAGCAGAAAAGGAGAGGGTAACTCAAGGAGAAGTAAAATTAAAGGTCATGTGGCTCCAAAGCAAACACAGGAGGGGCTCAGCCTGAGTGGGATTATGGGAGCAGTTTGTTGATAAGATAAATCAGAGTGTTCAGAACTTTGCTGCTCTCTGAACTCTGGGAAAAAGCAGTGATGATGATTCTGTTTCTAATGCAAGCAATGGAAGCTACTTCCTCATTCATCAGGAAAGAGTGACTAAAATTCAGCCTGACATAGTGCACTGCTATTGCATTACACAATTAACTGAACAGCTGCCAATACACTGACAAACTGAAAGTGTCGATGAGAGTTTTCAGACTGTGTCACTGAGTGATGTCAGCTCGTATCTCCTGTCTTGCAGTATGACAGGCAGGATTACCTTGCAGCGCGTCTCCGTCGGACACATCGCACTGAATGAACGTGCAGTTTCCTTCTCCAAACTCGGCGTCCAGCTGTGCCTTGCACTGCTCACCGCAGGCCTTGTTCAGGTCCACCACAACCACCTGGAGAATAAAACTTTTAGACTGACTCATAGCGATGCTCTTCAGAACTGTCTTTGTAGCCCTTTGGCTACAGTTCTATACTTACTTCTTATCAGCAGACTATATTAGTCCTGTGGTTTGACAACTTTGGCTGCATGCAGCTCAGTCAGTGGCAAACATTTTCACACTTAGACAAACTGTGAAGAAAGCCCTCTGAAGTTAACTGAATGCTTTCAGATGCCTTTGAAATGTCACCAGAAAAATAAAGTCTCTGGTTTCATCTCAAATCATTTAGAAATTTGTTTAAAGGTCTCAGTGAAATCCACGCACTGACCTTGAAAACTCTACTTCAATTGAAACAAGTCAAACAGAGAAGACAAAATGCTTTTCAAGTGAAAAGATAAAAAACAGAGAACATCAAAGGAACTGAAAGCATTCAAACTGAATCAAACCCACAGAGGACAATCAGAGGCATTCAAGTGAAGTCAGAGCAGGGAGGTCAACAGAGTTTGTGTTTGAGCAGAGGAGCAAGAGGTGGCTGTTTGAGCACAAACAGAGCAGAAGCAGGAAGATTTCATCTCAGAGAGCAGGAAAGTTCGGGCAGTACTGACCTTGGCTGAGCTCTGCAGCAGTGACTGGACCACAGCTCTCCCAATGCCCTGAGCCCCCCCAGTCACCAGAGCCACCTTTCCAGTCAGAGACATGCTCCCAGCACAGCAGCACTCCTTCTTCTTCTTCTTCCTCCTCCCTCTGTCTGTCACACTTCAGCCTCTGCTGCTGCTTCTTCTTCTCTCACTCAGAGTTTTCTTCTCTCTGTGTCCTCCTCTGCGTCTCCCTGCACCTTTGAGCTCTCTCTAACTCAATCACATGTTTTCTCACCCCTCTGTGTTTTCACTCTTTTAGCCAAGCTGTTTTTTCCCTCCTCCTCGGCCCCCCCCACGCTTATCAGTCTATACAAACACTGCATGTGTGTCGAGAGACAGAGAGAGAGAGAGAAAGAGAGTGCGAGAGAGCAAGAGACAGAGAGAGAGAGAGAGAGAGAGCGGTTAAGTAAACTCCGTAAAATGATAATTACAGGTTTAATCCAACTTGTTTTACCTGCCCTCCTGCCTCCTCCCTCCTTCTTCACACCCTTTCTTCTTCTCTTCCACTCCTCCTGTTTGATCAGAACACCTGAGCTTTTTAAATATGTTGCTGTTTATATAAAGTCTGCATTTCATGATGTCAGAGAAGAAGCAAAAAACCCCAGACAGCAGCTTCTTTAAAGAGCTGTCAATCTCACATTCAGTTCTTCGCCGTGTCTGGGTTGGATTTTCTTTTGTGAAGCTTAATAGGTGTTACACAACACCAGCAGTGCTACTCGGTGATACGATACACTGAGGTTCAGGTCTCTGCATGTCCACTTTCACACTGAATGGGAACCAGCTGCTGATAAATGTTGACCAAATATTTCAAAATACCACCTGATCCAAAGTGTTTTCCTTCTTTTATTCTTTAAAAATAAAATAAAGGCACATTTGGAAAGGAAAAGCTTTTGTGTCTTAATGAACTTCACTATTTATATTGAGGAATATCCCTACACTTCCCTCCCTCTGCCTTCCTGTACACGCTCTCTCGCTCTCTTCCCATGACCTTCTTATTGTACATCCTTCCTTCATTCTTGGAGATGATCTGGAGTGTATTCAGCAGTCAGCCTTTAGATTTCTGGGATCTCTGAGTACCTTAAACAGCACTGCAGGCTATACTTCCTGCACCGGGTGAGGTCAACCTGGACTAGACACCAAACAGGACAGGAAGTAAGAATCATTATTTTCCAGAAACTGGATAATAATGATGGACAAAAGTTCCTCTTCTGCATTCTTAAACCTGCAATCTTTTGATGGCCAGCAGGTGGCGACGCTAAGTTTTGAAGATTTCTTCTAATGCTGGTGAAGCAACAACAACAGCCAAGATAGTGAGTTAATTTGTTCATTACTCTGGAAGAAAAAACAAGCAAACAACAAACAAACTGGCAGAAATGAAGATGAGAAACTATTATTATTATTACTATTCACCTTGTTAACTTTAGAGCTCCACCTCATTTACATATGGTCGCTTTTGACTTCAGGGGAAGTGAACAAACCGATGAGTCAAGTCCATCTTTACATCCAGTCTCCACATTTCAGCAAATCACCACTTAAAACAGTACATGCACCCAGCTGCAAGGCTTCAGCAGTGCTCTTTTTGTTGGTGTTTTTTACTTTTCAACAACAGAAAAAAAAACCCAATAAAAGTAACCATAATAATAATAAAAATAATGATAATAGCAGAGGATGTGCATCTTTTTGTAAAAACTAAATCTCTCATTAAAATAGCACATTCACATGAAGAAAGGGAGGAGCAAAAAGGCATGGAAAGTCATGGCACCAGCTATCAGTAAATAGAAAGCAATCTTGCCGCTTAGTGTAAATGAATGTCAGCTGGTTCAGACCTATAAAAAGGTGTCACACAAGAAACATCTCATGATGGGTAAAACCAGCGAGCTCTCGCAAGACTGTCAAAGCCTTATTGTTGCAAAACATATTTCTACACTACTCAAGGTTCCAGTAAGTCCTGTTGGGGCAATAATCAGGAAGTGGAAAAAACATCATTTCACCATAAATGAGCCACAAACAGGTGCTCCCCACAGGATTTCAGACAGAGGAGTGAAGACAGGTATCAAGGTTGTCCAAGACCCAAGGGCCACTTGTGTAGAGATGCAGAAAGACCTGGAATCAGCAGGTATAACTGTTTCAAAGAAAACAATAAGTAATGCACTCAACCACCATGGCCTGTGTGCATGCTCACCACGCAAGACTCCATTGCTGAAGAAAAAAAGCATGTTGAAGTCTGTTTAAAATATGCTGCACATTTAGACAAACCTGTGAAATACTGGGAGAATATAGTCACTTCATCTCAATCTATAGTTGCTTAATCTTATATAGTCTCGTTAAGTGGATTAAAATTATCCTTAACATCCAATCAAACTGGATTGGTATAAATATACTCAAGTAGACAAAACCTATGAGACACCATTTAAAAGGAGAACTTAAAGATATCAGGTGTCTAGTGCTGACTCCTTCAGGGTATAGCCTCAGATTTGAAGAAATTAATTTTATAACAGAGAATCGGCTAAACAAATATATAATTTTTCTTAGACACTGATACTGCAGGATTAAACAAGAATAATCAAACATTATCAGCATATAAAGTAATCTTATGAGATTATGATCCGAGACAATGCAGGGCCACATCGGTCTCGGCTAACAGGTTTATCACCAGACAGGACAGCCCTGCTGACGTCCTCTCTGGAGCTGAAAGTTTTTGATCTAACCTCAGTTGTTATAACAGCCACCACAGTCCAGTTAACGAAATTGTGATGCAAACTGAACCGCTCTAAAGTAAAAAACAGATAATATCATTGGACCTGGTCAGGCCTGCTCTGCTTCCTCAGAGACCATGGGACCACTTGTCAGGTTTCAGAATTCATCACAGTACAGAAACAGCATTAGTGAAGGTTACAAATGATCTTCTTACAGCCTCTGACAGTGGACTCATCTCTGTTCTTGTCCTGTTGGACCTCAGTGCAGCTTTGATACTGTTGACCATAACATTTTATTGCAGAGATTAGAGCATACTATAGGTATTAAAGGTACTGCACTGCAGTGGTTTGAATCATATTTATCTAATAGGTTTCATGTAAATGGGGAGTCTTCTTCACACACTAAGGTTAATTATGGAGTTCCACAGTGTTCTGTGCTAGGACCAATTTTATTAACATTATACATGCTTCCCAGTATTATTGGAAAGCATTGCATACATTTTCAGTGTTATGCAGATGATACTCAGCTTTATCTAAAGCCAGATGACACACATCAATTAGTTAAACTGCAGGAATGTCTTAAAGACATAAAGGCCTGGATGACCTCTAATTTCCTGCTTCTAAATTCAGATAAAACTAAAGTTTGTATATTCGGCCCCACAAATCTTAATAACATGGTTATATCCTGGCATTACCTTACCACAGTAAGGTAATGCCAGGATTTGTCCTTCAATGCACACATAAACAAATATGTAGGACTGTTTTCTTGCATTTGTGCAATATTTTTAAAATTAGAAACATCCTTTCTCAGAGTGATGCTGAAAAGCTAATTCATACATTTATTACTTCTAGGCTGGACTATTGTAATTCATTATTATCAGGCTGTCCTTAAAGCTCCCTGAAAAGCCTTCAGCTGATCCAAAATGCTGCAGCTAGAGTACTGACAGGGACTAGAAAGAGAGAGCAGATTTCTCCCATTTGGCTTTTCTTCATTGGCTCCCTGTTAAATCTAGAATAAAATTTAAAATCCTTCTCTTCACATACAAGGTCTTGAATAATCAGGCCCCATCTTATCTCAAAGACTTCATAGTACTGTATCACCCAAATAGAGCATTTTGCTCTCAGACCGCTGGCTTACTTGTGGGTCCTAGGATACTTAAGAGTAGAATGGGAGGCAGAGCCTTCAGCTTTCAGCTCCCAGTTTGGATTTAGGAGACAGACACCCTCTATTTTTAAGATTAGGCTTAAAACTTTCCTTTATGATCAAGCTTATAGTTACAGGGCTGGATCAGGTGACCCTGAACCATCCCTTAGTTATGCTGCTATAGGCCTAGGCTGCTGGTTGGGGGGTGGGGGGATGTACTGATGTTTCTTCCTATTCACCTCTTTTTACTTTGTTTATACTCCACTCTGCATTTAATCATTAATTATTATTAATCTCTGGCTCTCTTCCACAGCATGTCTTTTGTCCTGTCTCTCTCCCCTCAGCCCAACCGGTCACAGCAGATGACTGCCCCTCCCTGAGCCTGGTTCTGCTGGAGGTTTCTTCCTGTTAAAGAGAGTTTTTCCTTCCCACTGTCACCATGTGCTGCTCACAGGGGGTCTTTTTGACTGTTGGGTTTTCTCTGTAATTACTGTAGGTTCTTTACCCACAATACAAAGCACCTTGAGGCAACTGTTTGTTGTGATTTGGTGCTATATAAATAAAATTGAATTGAAAATTGAATTGAAGTGAACAGAGGCTATAGTTTGAGAAGCTATCCAGTCTTTTTTTAAAATAAGCCAGGGATCTGCCTGCTTTATCCCCATACTCAGACAACTTCTAGCTTGCATATATTAATTTATCTGTGACTATCTGTGTTCAAAGTGAGCGTAAGAATTGACAGTTCCAGACCGTGGGCCAAACACCTTGATTTTTTCAATCGTTTACGATGTGTTCCCAAAAGAGTGAGGTCAAACACATCTGTTTTGCTAGTTGCTGCTCGCTCATCACTGCCCTGATTGCAGCTAGAGGAGCTCTCCATGTAGTCCATGTGGTCAGTCTTATTCTCCTTTTTTGTCTCCATTTTGCTGGAACAACTGAAAAAGTACATGTTGATGCTCGTATTACTAGCTCTGCTGTGAGAATGTTAAAAAATACCCCCCCACCCCAGCACTGTTTTTTAATCTACAAATTTGAGGTGAATTTAAACAGTAAAAAGTTAAATTCCATTTAATAACATAACTAGCTTGGTAGGAAGTGAGGTGCTTTGCTAGCTAAAACTAGATAATTATATAATACTCTTTAAATATGAATATAAATCAAATTTTTTTAATCTAATATTTTTTTTAATGAAGTACACTTAAAATGGTTAGCACCGACTTGTGATGTGCTAGCTTACTCATTTTTGTTAGTCACTCTGGTTTTAATTCCTTACATTTACCAAAGACTCCCGAATACTTAAGAACCACAGGGAGCGCTCATGAACTCATCCAGTGTGAACTGGATATAGTTCCATTTTCGGGTATTATTATTTAAGCTCACGCACAACAACCACCCAATGGGTCTTCACCCAAAATGTGACCAAGGTCTAATTACTTGTTTCATTATGCTTTGGTTCCATCCAGAAATAAAGCATAATGCTAATCGAAGAAGCTAATATGCATTTAATAATGTCATAAAAATTGATATCAATCTATAGTGTGAACTTCAAGTTGGTCTCAGCTTGTACTTTGAGACTTTTGTCTTTGAAATTTCGCCCTCACTGGCTGCAGCTGCCTCTGTGATGACGCCAGCAGTTGTTGGGCAAAGACGACTGTCAAAATCAGGACGTGCTGAGCGCTCAGTTGTCTCTTTTGTGGTTTCCTCTTGAATCATGTTGTAAAAATGAGGAACAAGAGCAAGCAGACCATCGCTGTTAAGAAGTGGCTCACAAGTTTATTTTAATCTGAGAGAATTTAATGTAAAATATGCACATCTTATTTTACAAAAACGTGTGTGTAGGAGGGATGCTTGAATGCTTTTCTCTTTCAAACTGAATACAGCAGAGAATGACTCAACAACAACAAGGATGCAGTGATGAAATGAAACCTGTCGGTTCTGAAGCCGGTCCGTGAGCAGAACACACCCAGCTCGGACTGCAGTCTGCTTAGTTTTTACAGGGCACTGAACTAAGAGTCGTGATACGCACACTGCTGAATCTCCACAAATCGACACGTTCACCACAGTGCAAGTAGAAATACAAACATAACAGTTTAAAAACTCATGGCTGATGAAACCGTGAAATTATTATTTTCTTCATACTGAGAATCCAGATGGCACTCCAGTGAGGGACCTCATGGCTCCAGGGCCGATCTGGCTTTGAGCTGAAAACAGTCTGAATGAGTCTGTCAGCACATATAAACACACGTAGAAAAGTGTTCATCTCCCCAACAGAAGGAAAAAGAACACAGCAAACTGAGAACAAAGCACACAGATTTATGACTGATACACATCAATATGAATGTCAAAATATTTTAAAACCTCTTTTGTGTTTCGACAAAATGAATAACCTCTGACCTACAACAGAAATGTAGTATTGTGTGCGCGTTTGTGTGTGTGTGTTTGTCACAGAGTGAAAACAGTGCTGTAAACTCATCCAGATTCACTGAAATCTGACCAGATGAAGGCTGGCATCGACTGCTCTAACAAAACAAACATCAGCACAGGCTGCAGTTCCTCTGCAGTCCAGCAGAGGCGCCACAGTGAGTCAGTCCCCATTGACTCCCACGTTAAAACTTTCCAGCAGAAATAAAAAACATGTTTGCAGCCTGATACAGAAACTGCTTTGGTCTATGTAGCTAATTTCCCCCTTCATAACAGCTGTATGGGGGGAGGATTTTTCTGTAATTCACCTGTTTAAATAAAGTTTGCATTATTAGGGGCGACCTCTGGACTGTGTTTGTGCTGTTGGAGCCTTTTTGGTCAAATTTTTAATCTGACCAATAACATGGCTGCTGTGCTCTTCACTGGACTAACAGATGGTCCAAGAAGGCAGAGCTCCAGTTTTACTGAGTGAAGTTCTACAATTTTCATTGGATGTTGCTGAGCACTAATTAGCAGGTGTCTATGTGACGCTCCCACACAGTCTGTGGATGCAGACTGATAATCAGGCTGGCTAACATTAGATGATAACATAACACTCAACCTTCTCCAAATATGGTCACTTCTGGCTCTAAAAAACCTTTGGCAGTGTTCAAAGTCCATCTTTTATATACAGGCTATGATTGCAGATATGTAGACAAAAATGTTTTGTGTTATATTTTTACCAGTGCTATTCAAGAAGATGGACCACCTTTCAAGGCCAATTAAGAAATGGGAATCCAAACCACAAATAACCAATGAGCCAAGTTCTACACAGGTTTCTGACTTTGAATGAGTTTTTGTTCAAAAAGCTGCTTATTTGAAAATCAGCTTGAAACCTATTTAAAACAGGTGCCCCGTGAAATCCAGCAAAAACATCAAATTAAAGCAAATAAAGCACCAACACAACTGATATCTCATCAAAACAAGCAGATTCCTATGTGGTCTATTTAGTGTGTCCAGCTATATTTGACAGACTCAATGTGGAAAACCTGAACGTGTCATCGCAGCCCCAGAATTATGGCCCACTGAGCCATAATTCTATATTATGCACTAATTGTGAGCAGATTTGGTGTATGGAGTAAGTTGATGCGCACACAGCTGCAGACTGTTTCTCATGTTAAACACAAGTCCTCATCAGGACAGCAGAGAGGCTGTTTTCATCAGAACTACGCAAATATTTCTGGGGGGGAAACAGTGATGTAAATAATGCAGCAACAGCGACAGCACGGAAAAGGCGCCGCGTTAAGCTAACTGAACATCCTTTCAGGAAATAGTTTGTACAAACGTGGTCTGAGCGTGAAAGCTGGTTCTCTAACAGGACCACAGCTGCCCGCCTGCATCCTGCACTCACGCTTTTCCCTTCCACAGCACTCAGAGTGCAGAGTGAAGCCTGTGTGGGACTGTCAGCTCAGCACAGCAAACATTTTATTCCTTATTTAAAAAAAAAAAAAAAGAACAAAAGCAAACCTCAAAATCACTGCAGCAGTACAAAAAGTGAAGTGATTCAGGCGCAAACAGTCTGATTGTTGTCGTATCTGCTCATGTCAGCAGCTGAAAGCAATTAAAGTTGCCAAACCGTTCCTAGAAAGCACAACAAATTTCCAAAGAAATGGTATGAAGTCAATGGTCAAAATTACATAAGCCAGCAGAAATTTAATCAAAAGAAAAGCAGGGCAGCAAACTATGGTATCACCATCCTGATCTGAACAAAACTTATAAACTTGTGGCAGCTTCCAGAAAATGAAGATGTAAAATCTTTCCGCAGCTCTCAGGAATCTCCAGTTTTTCTGAAATGAGCTTTAAATGTCGAAACCCTTTCATCGTAGAACTGCCACACAGCACATCTGCAGACAGGGACCGTTCGTACTGATAACACATCTTGCTGTTTCACATAATCACCATTTTTCTTTTTGTAAGTGAAATTTGTTTAAGGTGGGCCTGCTCTACTCCCTTCCAGCTCCGTATGTTTGGACTCTACTGGAGTAGCTTTGCATGACTTATGGTTCAAAATAATCCTTCTTTCTATTAAACTGGCCCTTTATGCAGCCTCTCACTTTCCCTTCTGTCTGATATTAGCCGTTTTAGCTCATGTCTCTTTTTAGGGCCCCCCTCCCTGCGAGCCCACCTCCTTCTTCTGGTTGGCTGCCCCTCCTCTGAGCTACACTGACATCAGTTCAGCACACCACCAGGAATAAACACTGCAAACAGAGGATTCAGAGCAGTCTGTGCTGTTCGCTCATGATCATTACTTTAAGATACAGGCACCTCATTATTGAAAAGTTTTGCTACACTTAACTTATTCTGCTCATTTGCTGCTCCGTATTTTAATTATTGGACTCTACTGGAGTAGCTTTGCATAATTCAATTCAAAATACCCTCAATTTATCCTTTGTCTGCAACAACAATTTTAGCTCCACCTCCTTTAAGCCAACTGTCTTCTGATTGGCTGCTCCTCGTAAACAGCTTGGTGGCTGAGAAGGCCACAGGAAACATGTCAAACAAAGTGTTTAGAGCAGTCTGAAGCCTGAGCTTTTAGCTCACAGGGATTACTGTCAAATATTGGAACTTTGGCCATGTTCAGTAAGAACACTGTAACAGTATATATGTGACAGAACATAAGGACGAAGCATCCAACACATGTTTGAATGTAGAATGAAGGGGATCAAGAACAGTGAATGTTTGGTCCCTTTCAGTGTGAACTGTTTTCCTGTTTGGCTACTTTTCCTGAACAGGTGGAGAACAGAAGAAGTCTACCGTCTTACAGTTTATCAATTTTGTAACATTTGGCCTAAACCCTGAGTCTGACATGCCATCATAACCATAAATAAAGAACAGGGTGAGGTGGAAAGTACCACAGGAGCTGCAGCATTAATCACAGTGTTACAGTGCAGAGGGGTTGGGGCCGTTTTCTTACTCATATCACAATGAAACAGTGTGGACAGTGTGCTTTGGGGCTGACAGCTGTGTGTGTGTGTGTGTGTGTGTGAGGCAGGCTGAACTGAGAGAGAAACACAATACTGGCAGTTGAGCTGTAAGACATGAGAAGGCGAATCCGAGTGAGTCTGAGGAGTCTTTTCTGTGTGCAGTCAGCCTGAGCGTGCTGGCGTTCCTCTCCACACTCGTTTCCCATCTCACATCTGCAGCGCTGAGGCTGGACGCTCCTTTTTCACAGTGTTGAAACAGACAGAAAAGTCTCAGGTCGGGGGAGGAATGTCACAGCAACAATTAGTGGAAGAGAGACTACAGTATGAAGACTACACTTGATCTTCTACAGACTGGAAATGTATCAAAATGAACCCAACCACTTGATGTTCTTAAAGGGAGTGTGTGAGTGTTTTTAGTAAACCTGCAACCTCTGTTCCACCATAAATGAATGCACTGCACCTAACAGTGCTGTGAAATTATCTGATCTTTTGTGGGGATAATGTTTAATCACTTTATGGCTTTTTATCAGCCCCGACAGCATCTCTCTCTTTGGAAGTTCTGTCTTAATCACACAGCACCAGTCAAAACACTCGAGTGTGTCTTCTGACTGGTCCTGTATGGAGAGAGCACAGCCCAGATTCCCACCTGTGTAAAGAAACATCAGGGCGTTGAGAGCTCGTCAGTGAGGAGATCAGTACAGAAATGAAAGCTTTTGCAATAACTGCACCTACTGACTCAGACAAATCCTATGATGGTGAGTAACTGAAAGCCGTTACGGACACAGAGGTTTGGTTTGGCTATGATTTCTTTTTGAAGCACTCTACAGCACGAGCGTGATTTAAATGGAAAGGAAACCTAATCTTCACCGACTGAAACTTGCTTCAGCTGAAGTTTTTTAAGCTGAAAGATGAAGTCAGTGCTGCAGTTCCTCAGCCGTCTGGCAGAGGCGCCAGCAGTGAGTCAGACTCCCATGGTAAAGCTTTCCAGCAGAAATAAACATGTTTACAGCTGATACAGAAACTGCTCTGGTCTCTGTAGATAATTTCCTCTTCATAACAGCTGTACGGGGGAGGATGTCTTTTATAACTCACCAGTTTAAACTGGATTAAGGGTTAAAGTTTGCATTATTGGGGCGTGGCCTCTTTGACTGACAGGTGGATGTGACGCAGGCGGCTGTAGCTGCTAGCTGTCCGGTGTTACACCTACCGGTGTCCCTGAACTGGACCTCTGGGCCGTGTTTGTGCTGTTGGAGCCATTATTAATGCAATTATCTGACCAATAATATGGCAGCTGTGATTCATTGGACTAACAGACATCCAAGAAGGCGGCGCCTCACTTTTACTGAGTGAAACTGGAGGATTTTATTTGGATTCCATTTTTTTTTTTTTCAATTTTATTTGTATAGCACCAAATCACAACAAACAGTCGCCTCAAGGAGCTTTATATTGTAGGTAAAGACCCTGCAATAATACAGAGAACAGTCAAAACGACCCCCTATGAGCAGCACTTGGCGACAGTGGGAAGGAAAAACTCCCTTTTAACAGGAAGAAACCTCCAGCAGAACCAGGCTCAGGGAGGGGCTGAGGGGAGGGAGACAGGACAAAAACATGCTGTGGAAGAGAGCCAGAGATTGATAATAACTAAAAATTAAATACAGAGTGGAGTATAAACAGAGTAAATAAGGTGAATGAAAAGAAACAGTGCATCATGGGAACCCCCCAGCAGCCTAGGCCTATTGCAGCATAACTAAGGGGTGGTTCAGGGTCACGGATGTTACTTATTAGCAGGTATCTGCATCTGTGTGATGCGTCCATTGTGACATGCAGTCTGCTAACCAAGCTAGCTCATGCTAGTTAATCGCTTGTACTTTTGGCTTCAGAAGACCAACATGATGGCTGTGCAGGTTTCGGCCTCTGTTTCTTTGCAGGCAGGTTCTGATTTGTAGTCATTTTCCACTCAGCCTGAACCCTGTTTGAGACAGCTCCAAAAACAACAACAACGTGAGAGCATTTAAAAATCATAGGAAAAAAAAAATCCAACCTTCACAAACTAATGGTATGGTACGGTGGCTATGATCATCCTCTGTATACTGAATATTGTTTCAGAGGTGAGAGGATATGGAGAGCGTAACGCGAAGTTGAAAGCTCCCACTGAAACTGATTTGCTCTCAGACCTTTCAGGCTGTGGTGGCGAGACAGAGGTTTTAATTGGAGCAGAGACAGACAGATCTAAGCTCCACGTCTCCACACGGAGCCAGAGCTTAACTGCACTCTGCCTGCCGCATTTCAATTTGGGAGTCTGGCTTTTTCAGACTTTTACATTAGTATGCTGATGAGATACATCCACAAGGCAGAACACAGCCCATCTACAGACTTTGGTTTAAGCCACTCCAAGTCTGGATCATTTTTACTGGTTATTTTCTAACTAATCATGATGTCTGTTTAAGCTTCCAAAGCTTTGTGCTGTGTTGACTTAACAGAATACGTGTGTAAACACTGTGACTGAAGGGAAATGGTGTCTGAGCTCACTGCAGGGACTGAAGCATGTGACTCACGGCTTCCACAGCAGCACTGTAAGTCCTGTTTGTTTGAGGTTCAAGGTTCTTTACTTTTCTCCTTTAGCAGACATTTGGCTCGGTTTAAAGGGGGCTACTGCAATAAGCGTGTTCAGAGCAGTAAAACCACTAACATCCAAAAAAGAACAGCGAGGTAAGAACAATAATTACATGGACAATAAAAGCAAAGAGCTAGCTTATAAAAAGGCTGTGCTAACTTTCATGAAGATAAAATGAGTACTGAATGCTACTAGAATTATGTTTACTCATTGATAAGCTTGACTGACAGAAGAACAAATGAGTGTTTGTACCTGTTGTGTTTACAGAGGGGAACCCTGCACTTCCTGCCCGAGTTCAATGACGTGTCAGTTCAGATGTGGTTTGCCTGTAAAAGGCCTTCAGCTCCAAGAGGAGGTTATGAAAGTTCAGACTTTTCATGACTTTTTCTTGTCAAGTCTCCACCCACTCACTCAGGGCCTCCGCCCCCTCACTGAGTCTCTGCCCTTTGCACACCTGTTTTTGATAATAACAGTCGCAGATCTGAAGGTGCCAGCAGGGGGCGAGAGGCACCAACAGCACAAACACGGTCCCACCTGTGTCCACCTGTCCGGCCACAGCCCTCATAATGCAAACTGTAAGACTGAATAGAATTTAGCCAGATCTGGTTGTTATGAAGGGTGAAGTTGGTCATAGTGGTTACTTTAGGATACGCCCTGTAGTGGCCATTAGGGGAATTGCAGTTTCTTGCACTTTGCTTTGGTGTCATTTTTTTTTCGGTTAGTGTTTGGCTGAGATTCACTGTGCAACAGAAACAACAAGCACCTGCTCAGCTGCGTGAGTCACAGCAACCTTCACACTATTGATCAAGCTGGTTTCAGTTAACAGAGCCACAACTGAAATCCCCCTCTTTATCTTTGGCAGGTCAGACCCCCCCCCCCCCCCCATCCCCACACACACACACACACACACACACACACTAAAATATCATTAGACCAGAAATAATAAATTCCACATGGCTGTTATGACTCAGTCATAAACGAGAGCTTTCTGTGCTAGTCACGTCTGCCACGCGCTCTTCAATACTCCCTCTCATTTTTAACTTTAATGCCACAAAACTAGTCACAGAATTCTTATCAAAGATTATCAGAATTATTATCAGATTATTTTTAACGTTGTTCATGGTTTTCAGGCATTTTAAGATCTGACTATTCTATCCTCCGCTAATTCTTCATGCTGTCACAGATTTAAGTACAGAGGTCATCCTGACTGCTCGCAGGGCTGAGGTTAAGGGAAAAGGAAACAAATGTAGCTGATGAAGTGTCCTCTTATGAAGTACACAGATGCTTGTGTGTGCACAGAGTATATGAATAACTGGTGTTCTTTCTGTCTCTACTGCTTATGCACGTCTTCATGTCGCAGTATCTTGTACAGGACCCAGTAGAATATGTTGAAGAAGAGGAAGGCCAGAGGGAAGCCGGCCCTCGACACAGTGTCAATCTTTTTGGCTCGGTCGATGAATAGCTTCCTCATTTCTTCCGTGCTTTTACCCCCACCACCTACTCCAGGTGCATTCTGGGTAGTGTTCGTTGTGGCTCCCGGGGTGTTCAGCGCAGTCACGGCGTTGTTGGCGCTGGCCTTCGAGTCCTTGCTGTTGCTGGGAGTGGAGGTCACGGCAGCTGCAGAGGTCAGCCTGCTCTCATGTACTTCCTGTTGAAGACATGAGGAGGAAGGGGAGGGGGAGGAGGGGGTCACAGATTATTTAATAATCAGTTCACTGCCTGGACCTCTGAGCAAGGCACCACATCAGAGGTGTATGTGTCTGAATGGCTCAGAAAAACAAAATGAAGCTTTCGGCCGAGTCAAAGTCCAAAAACAAGAAAACAATCCACCCACATCCTCACCAGCATGTGGGGCAGGCGCAGAGCCTGTTCGCACACTGCAGAACTCCAATATTCATATTTATTGCATCTAATAATATTAGAGCACATCTGCTTTCCATCTGATAATGAAACACGGGGAGCCGCCATCTTAAATCAAAGTCCGGACTTAAATTAGACTGAGATGCTTTGGCATGACCTTAAAGAGGCCGTTCATGCTGGAAAACCCTCCAATGTGGCTGAATTCAAACAATTCTGCAAAGCAGAGTGGGCCAAAATTCCTCCACAGCGGCGTGAAACACTCACCGCCAGCTCGGACTGCCAAGGGCGGCACAGCCAGTGGTTTAGGGGGCAGTTACTTTTGCACAACGGGCAGATAGGTTTGGAGAGCTTTGTTCCCTTAATGAGTGAAATCATCATTAAAAAAAAACTGTATTTATTATTATTACTATTAAAAATGCCAGATACTGTTTCACAGCACTGTAAACAGGTAAATAAGATAAAATGAGCTGATGATGGACAACAGACACTCTGTGAAAGGTGACATCAGATAATCAGAGGATTAATGAGAATAACAAGACAGCTGTTAATGAAATCCCCCTGCAGGCTAATCTGTCCTCAGAGATCAAACTGTGGGTGGAGGCGGCTCAGACTCGGCTGCTGACGCGCTGCATGTTTGTCTCCTTCAGTAAAACCCACAGTCTCAGTCAAACGTGTAAGAGCACCTCCCTTTAAAAGCCTCACACTTGTTTCCATAAACATCAAAAACGCATAAAAGAAAAAACCTTTCACATTTTCATTTAACGAGGATTTCCTGTTTCTGGGTGGCTCTCAAAGTGTTTCCATCAAGTGCTTCAAAACATGAAGTCTTATTAATATTCTGATCAATGAGGCGAGCATCATGATCTCAGTTTTGTTTATTGCTTAGATTTGATTTTTATTTCTTGTACAGTATTTAGAGTATTGTTATGATTTAGGTCTTCACTGTTTGTATTTGTAGATTTCATGAACCCCCCCCACCCCCGGTCTGTGAGGTTACTGTTATTTTTTCCCTTCCAGTCGGAGACACAAATCTCCTCTGGGATTGTATCAGGAAGGGCATCCGAAATAAAACAAACATGTGGGGCGACCTCCTGTGGCGACCCCTTGTGGCGCGGGAGCAGCCGAAATGAGCTTTTCTGTCTCCTGTGTTACTTCCCCCTCCGGCCCCGCTGTCATTGGTCGCCTTCACCTGTGTCTCGTTACCCTCCTGTGACCAAGGTTACCCTTTTGTGGATGAACAGCTGCATTCTCCTCAGTCTGTGTTTCTTCAGCGCTCCTTTGGTTTTTGTGTAGTCGTGTTCTGAACTCAGTTTAGATTTTTGTTACTTTATTCATAAACTTTATTGGCCACAGTAAAGGGCTGTGAAACCAGCTCTGCAGCCTGTGACCAGCCTCATCACCGAGTGATGTGTATTTGATCTATATTTCTGGACACAGAGCAGCAGTTTTGTCTGACAGATAACCCACACAGGCTGAGGCTGAAGCTAAATGCTGACAGTAGTTCAGTGACCTGCTGCAAAGGTGCTGCAGAAGGGACGGGGAAATGCAGCTGAGGGGAAATGAAAGAAAATGAGCTGCTAAAAAAAATCCCATCTCTGAGATTCAAGTTTCTGAGCACGGATCCTGACACCTAAACTAAGCCAAGCTAAACTGAGCCATGCTGTGCTAAATCAAGCTGAGATATCTAAATTAAAATCCTTAACACATCTGGAATCTGATCTTATGAATTCATTCAGATTCTGATCCTGAAAGCAGCTAAAGCCTCTGTCTAACCCAGCGTATGCGTCAGACTGATGGAAGAGGACTGGTTAGCTCATGCAAGTGAAATATGCACACAAATGCACACACACAGACACACACACACACACACACACCCGTGCAGTGTGGCATTACCCTGTGATTGCTGGTGTAGATGTTGGTCATAGATCCATACAGAGGGTCTGACGCTTTGAGGCCGTTGTCGGTGTTAATACGACGAAGGGACTCAGCTAGCTCCTCTGGATCAACCGCACCTCCTCTGATCTACCGACCGACAGCATGCACACCACACATCAACACACAGAAACCAAAAGGAAGAACAAAAGAAAAGCGGATTGCATCCAAGCACGGGGCCGGGCCGCTCACTCATTCAGTCAACGCAGGGAAATGTTTGTGTGAACTTTTCCAGGTCAGCTGCTTTCACAGACTGACAAAAATACAGACATAAACAATGCATGTTGAAGAACTGGATATTAAAAATGTATGAGGTAAAGATGCTGCTGTGGGCTGAAATAAACCTCATTTGAATGAAAACAGCTTTTGTTGCAGGGGAGTGTTGTGTAGTGATAAACTGCTCACGCCTGCGTGCTAAAAGGAACCTTCAAAAAGCATTTTTGTGTCTTTTCACAAAAGTTTCCTTCTCCGTGTTTTCATGTGTGCGTTTTAACGTTTCATTGTGTTCACATGAACGCTGTTGAAATATAATTTTCAGAGGCAGTTACACCTACTTGATTCAACTTTATAAAACATTCAGAAATCATATTCAAACCCACAGGATCTGATTCCTCATCATAAACTCAGTTACATATTGACTATGTGCTCATTTTCATCAGGACACAGTTGTAATAAATCTTAGCATGTGCAGTTTGTGTCTGTGAGTTGACTGAATGCCCCCCCCCCCCCCCTCCCGGCCCCCCAGAGGTCACGATCATGCATCGACCACGGGCTCATCCACAGTTTGGATGGCCAGAGAAACACAGAACCAGCAGACCGATGCAGTTACAGCCATCATGCACTGACACAGTGAGAAGACTCAAACATGCACAGTGAGAAGCAGCCACTCTTCATGTCTGCTGTCACACACGGGGACAGGTCTGCTTCTAACTTCATGAATTTCTCCCTCCCGCTCTCCTTCGTCAAACTTTGGAACGTTGTTCTCCGATGGAAACGTGAACCTCAGATGGAAGTATTAAATCGGGTGTTTACAGCCTCCCTGAAATTCTCCCACTCGACTTCAACCCACTTTCTTTCTAATGAGAGTAAAAATAGAGAAGGACATTTTAAAAACGTGGACAGAATCAGTTTCATTTTGTTGATTACTGTAAAAATCCTGAAATAATCACACAGAACTCGTCCGACTGTGTCGCGTTTCCTTCACGATGCTGCATCCTAACAGAGCCCTGCTCCACTTTTCAGGTCCGGAGGTGCCACTTGGAGTTGTTTTTAAGCACAGCTTCATGATGAATAGCATGACAGCCATCTGCTGCCTACTAATGCATATAAACCCAAAGCTTCTCGTAGAATAATGTTTGCTGTTCTTTTAATTACCTGATTTTTTAACCATTTGGCTGATGAGTTTTTTTCCTCTCGTGCACGTTTCTGAGAAGTGCTTCAAAAATAAAGTTTAATATTTCATTGTAATTGATGAAAATGGACATAATAAAGAATTTGCAGACAAATGGAGCATTTTTCAAATTTTATAAACAGCTGAATGAAACTGAAACACATTCAGTGCGTTTTAGAGGAACTGATGGACGTGATCTTCACACAGACATCTGACAGCAGCGTAAGAAGCTGCAGGTGCTGAGCACAAGTTCCTGTTTCCATCAGAGAAAGGTGAAGGAGCTCAAAGGCCGCCGCCGCTGTTCTGATTAACCAGCAACAGAAATATTAGCCGGTTAAACTACACTCTGACATTTTATTAATAGGCAGCGTTTCTCCGTGAAGACACAAGATTTCACAGTTCTTTAAAGAAGATGAGCTTCACTGCAAACTAATGTGAACTAATGTGAAGGACTTTTTTCTCCTCGTGATGAAGCAAAAATACAGTTTTGATGTCATTTCCCCACAAATACGTGTTGAATTAAGATAATAGAAGTTGAAATACATCACATTCAAGTTCCCAATAACACAACTTTATTTGAACCCAGATCTCTTTCTGCACGGACTCAAAGATTCCTAAACTGTGTACGTCCAATGAGGCAGAAAATTCGCTGAATTAAATATTTCAAATGGCTCTTAAACATCAACAGTGTCGGTACAAACAAGATTTAACCTCAGCCGACATGCTGCGTTTCTGACTTTTAGACGAGTCTGATTTTTTCTCCTGTGTGATCAACTACTGAATTAGTCATGAGGAGCAGCCCTAATTTCTGCCCTTTCAGTGACTTCACCAGCACAGAGTTACACTCATCAGAGTGGGTTGCGGGCCTTTCACCTCATGCTGTTTCTGAACAGCACACTGCGATAGTTACATGTCACCACAAGATGGCAGCCTCAGACCAGAGCACGCTCCACCAGTCTGTGCGTGGATCCACACGCCTGTGCAGGTCAGAAAATGTGTAGGTGCTGAAGTGGTATTTGTCATTAAGTTTGCTGCCTGCTCACTCTGGATGATGCTGTGTTCACTGTGCTGTTCAGTGTGGGACTTTTCGGTACCTTGCTCTTATTCTTGTTGTGCCGTCTGAAGCGCAGCAGCTCTTTGTGTTGCCGTGACACAAAGTTGACGGCGGCGTACTCCAACAGTGCAGAGAAGACGAAGAGAAGACACACAGCCATCCAGATGTCTATGGCCTTCACATAAGAGACCTGTACACACACACACACACACACACACACACACACACACACACACACACACACACACACACACGGTGAGCCTCAGACATAATTGTGGTTTTGATGTTAGTGACTGCACAGATGTTGCACTCGTATTTTTATACAATAATTACAGATTTTATTTCAGGGCTTCAGCTGCTGCCCAACATGCTCAGCCGTGTGTGTGTGTGTGTGTGTGTGTGTGTGTGTGTGTGTGTGTGTGTGCCACTGTGACGCCCGTGGTGTCAAAAAGACGCAACTGCACTCCTTTATGAGACGATGACTTATTCAGACACATGTAACATACTGGAGTGCAAAGCTCTGTTAAGCACTGGAAACATGAGAAACCTCCTAACCTCCACACACACATGTGCAGGCTCGCCCAAATGGCTGAGGTGTGCGTGTGTGTGTACAGTATGTGAGGGAGGGATGAGTGTCCTGATGAGTTAATAAGGCTTATGTAACCAAGTGCTCCATGTCTGATTTTTTCTCATGCATACACGATACCAGAACAAGACTATGGGGCTTGTTCTCACTCACGCTCTACCAGATGCATGATGTGTAATAAACAGACTTTAGTTTGTGCATGCAAAACATCCGGTAAGATGATGAAGGAAAGAGGGACGAGGGAGCACAGAGGTCAGGATGTTTTGGCGGTCTATTGAGGTAACTTCAGGGTTAATCCTGAGTTTTCAGTCTCAAGAAGGCGCAGCACATCACCGTGGCAGCTTCTGCTGCAGGTCTAACCTGTTCCACAGCACGTTGTATTCAAGATAAGACAGAAAATCACTGCCTACTTGACCACTCAGTTTCCAGGAAACTAGCATCATTACGCCTGGAAGTTCCCTGAGCGAGCAGATGGTAGGAAGGTCTAAACGTGTTTCTCTGATTGATACGAAATATAGACTCCCAGGAAAAGCTTTATCTCTCTTTTTTCTCCTGGTGCAGTTTGTAATTTCATGGTTTTAAGTCTAATGATAGCTGTGATAGAAAGCACGAGAGCCTCACAGTGTGCTGTGTGTGAAGCACACGGAGCAATGGAAGAAGTCGAGCTGCTCTATGAATCATGGCTTTACTCTTGCACATCGTGAGCAGCTGAGGGTGTGTGTTTTTTTTCCTGGGAAGGGATGGCAGCACAATGCACTTCAGGAAGGAGGCGTGCTGAAACAGGTAACACTCGGCTGGCGTTTGCGTGGATGTTCTCTGATACGTGCGGCCTACGTAAGCTGCAGGGCAGGTAGTAAAGGAGTTAGAATGAAGGACAGAGGACCACAGCACTGGAAACTGTAAGGGGATTGTGTTTTAAAGCCTAAAAACACATATAACAAATTGTAAGGAAGGATTTATGATAGGATAGGGCAGTGGGACTGGAAGGTACTGGGGGGGGGGGGGGGGGGGGGGGGGGGGTATTTTTCTATTATTTAACATTATGCAGAAAATTTTCAGGAGGAAAGCAGGGAGCTCCTCCAACAACCTCCAACAAAACACAGAAACTTTGCAAGTATGCAAGAAAGTGGAAACAACGAACCGGGCTGTGAGGAGGAGCTGCTGGCAGCTGGTGAACAAATGAGTTCAGTGAGCATCACTGGAGCGCTTGCTAGCTGCACTCGCTAGCTGTGCAACTAGCAAGGCAAGCGGTGGATGGAAATTACTGCTGCAGATGGTGAAAAACAGGGCTTAAGCAGCCAACATCCAACATCGCAGGCAGAAAATATTTTTCAGTTTTATTATGTGACAGTACTGCGCAGCTCCTGAAGAGTCGCAAAGTTTGTGTACTTTGTTATTCTTAAACTGAAGTGTTAAGCTACTTTTATGTTTACATTTGACTTATGCTGCATCACTGCTATGTCATGGACCCTGGGTCTTTGAGCCAGGGTCTTGAGGTTTTGAATTGGAGGTGATTTATGTATTCTGGAGGTTTGGGTTTTGGATTTTGGTTTGCTTCTGGATTTTTCTGGGTTGCTTGTTAATGTTGTTTGTTCCTTCCACCCTTGTCTTGCCTTTGTCTCTGTGTTCATCCTTTTGTGTAAGGTTCATGTGTCTGTAGCGCCACTGTTTTCGCCTCAGTCTTCAGCGTCTGCAGCTCCGGCTCCTCCACCTCAGTCCTCAGCCCCTGCAGTGCCTCCTCAGTCTTCATCCACTCCAGAGCCGCCACCAAAATGGAGCCACAGCCAGAATGACCAGCATCTGAGTCTTCAGCTGCAGCATCCCGCTGGTCCACCAAGTCTTAAGAGTCAGCATCTGTAGCACCGCCTCATCAGTCTTCAGCGTCTCCATAGTCTGCAGTGCCTGCTTCACAACCTCAGTCTTCATCTTTGTCAAAGCCACCACAGGAACCATCATCTGTGCCAGAGCCTTCAGAGTCTGCACAGTCATCTGCATCTGCTGCCTCTTCAGAGACACCTGCAGCAGTAGGCGCAGAGCCTTCACAGACAACCCAGTCAGCAGCAGCCGTGGCAGTCTTTAGTACCATCGCTTCGTCAGTGCTTGGAGTCGGTTGCTTTAGCGCCTCAACCAGAGACTTCGTCAGCATCAGACTCTTCAGTGCTCTTCAGAGCCGATGGGTCCTGCTCCGCCAGAGTTTCCAGTGGGTTCCATGTCGCCTGGGCCAGAGGTAGTGGGCCCCGCTCTGTTCAAGCCTCTGGGTTTTGCTTCACCAGAGGCCTAGCCTGTAAGTCCGACCAAGCTGCCTGAGGTTTCTCCGTCTCCGTTGGCGTCCCTGCTAAGCCTCCAGAGGGTCCTGCTCTTTCCGAGCTTCCGGATTCTGATTCACCAGAGTCCCAGCCTGTGAGTCCAACCAAGCTGCCTGAACGCTGCTGTCTCCATCAGCCTTCTGCTAAGCCTCCAGAGGGTCTCGGCACCACCTCCAATGCCAGTCTCCAATGACTGTATCCAGTCGCTTCCTCTGTTACCTGCCTTGGGTCATCGCTGACTCCCTGAGGGCCTGCATCCTGTTCTGGCCTTCTGGTGGATTCCATCCATTCTTCCACCGTCAGTCTCTGGTCAAGCATCGTAGGGTCGTGTCTGGCCTCCAAAACATCTCACCGTCTCTGCTGGCCACGTGTGGCTGACCGTGTTGCCTTTGATGTTGGCCACACGGTCAGCTTCCTGACTTGCTTTGTCTGACTTGCCTCGTGGCCGGCCTCCAGAGTATCTCTGTTTTGGCTGGCCGGCTCCTGGACGCAGCTGGCCCTTGAACTATCTGGCCTCTGTTTTGCCCCTTTCCCAGCATTCTATTTTGGACTTTTTGCTCAGCTTTTTGCTGCCAACTTTTGTTTTGATTCTGGCTCCCTGTTTCGGACTCATGTGCTTTTTGGTTTTGTTTTGGTTAGCTCGTGTTAGCTGATAACCTAATGCTCCACCTTCTGGTCCAAATATTGTACTTGAGGCTTTTATCCAAATTGTATTACTCAGTTTATGGAAATGACCAACAACGATAATATAAGAAAGTTAAAGTATATTTAATGTAGGAAGAAAAACGGCCTTTAATGTCACTAACCTGAAAGCCTAAATCTGCAGCAGAAAGGAGAAGAAAATGCAACCAAACCCTCACAGAAAGTAAAGGGACTCCGTGTGGAGTCACGAGTAAGACTGCGAGGTTTTTACACTGTGTTTGTATATCTGTGTGAGAACAGAGAGGCAGCCTGTGTATGTGTGATATAGCATTATCTCTGCTGGACAGGCAGCAGCAGCTAAAGACACTACTGTGA